>NW_024115723.1:0-148843 GCF_003073215.2 Triticum urartu
ACCTCGGGGCAACTTGAGGGTTGGTTTTACTCGTAGCTTGACCTATCTGAGTGTGCCCTGAGAACGAGATATGTGCAGCTCCTATCAGGATTTGTCGGCACATTCAGGCGGTGTTGCTGGACTTGTTTTACCATTGTCGAGGATGTCTTGTAACCGGGATGCCGAGTCTGATCGGATTGTCTTGGGAGAAGGAATATCCTTCGTTGACCGTGAGAGCTTGTGATGGGCTAAGTTGGGACTCCCCTGCAGGGATTTGTACTTTCAAAAGCCGTGCCCGCGGTTATGGGCAGATGGGAATTTGTTAATGTCCGGTTGTAGATAACCTGAAAGTTAACTTAATTAAAATGCATCAACCGCGTGTGTAACCGTGATGGTCTCTTCTCGGCGGAGTCCGGGAAGTGAACACGATGTTGGAGTAATGATTGACGTAGGTTGTTCTAGGATCACTTCTTGATCATAGTTGTTGGACCGTGCTTTTGCCTTCTCTTCTTGCTCTCTTTTGCGCATATGTTAGCCACCAAATATGCTAGTCGCTTGCTGCAGCTCCACATCATACCTTTACCCTTCCTATAAGCTTAAATAGTCTTGATCACGAGGGTGTGAGATTGCTGAGTTCCCGTGACTCACAGATACTTCCAAAACCAGTTTGCAGGTGTTCGATGATACCGTGCAGGTGACTCGACCAAGCTCAAGGAGGAGCTCGATGAAGATCTTGTCCTTTGTGTTGTTTCGTTCTAGTTGATCAGTAGAGGAACCCAGTTGGGGTCGATCGGGGATCTGTGTAGCATTTGGGATAGTCTTCTTTTATTTTGGTTCCATAGTAGGACCTTGATTGTATCTAGATGATGTAATGCTTTGTTCATGTATTGTGTGAAGTGGCGACTGTAAGCCAACTATGTATCTCTTTCCCTTATGTATTATAGGGGTTGTGTGAAGACTACCTCATTTGCGACATTGCTTTTAATGCGGTTATGCTTCTAAGTCGTGGTTCGACACGTGGGAGATATAGCCGCATCGAGGGCGTTACAAGTTGGTAATCAGAGCCTTCCCCGACTTAGGATCCCCCCGCTTGATCGAATCATTGGCGTTGTTGACTCTAGAAAAATGTTTTGAGTCATTTAGGAATTATATATATAGGAGAGTAGGAATTCTTTTTACTCCTCAGTCCCTTTGTCGCTCTGGTGAGGCATCCTGACGTAGAGTTTTGACTCTTCTCTTATCAAATTTCACTAAATTTTTTTAGGATCACGTGGGTATCTTGGAATCGTTTCGATGGTTTTGTGACGAGAACATTGTTCTTGGTGCCTCCTGACATTTAGGGGTTATGGAAGTGTCCCCGGGAGTTGAGCTCCGAGGTGTTATCGTCACAATTTTATCGTTGCAGTTCTGGAATACCTGAGTTTCGCCGACATCGAAAATCTCTTTTATGTAGTTGGTGAGATAACCTCGACGCCACCCAGTACTGGGGCGGGAGTTTGGGAGTATTGCCATAACTCGTATAATGGATGCTTTTCGAAGGTTGAGGTAAATGATTTCCGAAGGTTTCTTGGTTATGTGTTGAAGGATGGATACAACTGGATGTAGGATTGCTAGTTTTGGGTGAGATATTATGCTTCCCCTGTATCCCCAACACCTGATTGCATATCTGGAAATTTTCGGGAGTTTATAAGTGGGAATTCAATTAGCTCTTAGGATATCTTTCTGACAGATGTATGATATGAAATTGGGGTTCGACGTCTAGTGGTCCGCCTATCCACGGTTGGTTTTAAAGTGGTCTCGTTGTGCCTTAAAGAGTCCTTGGCTATGCTGACTCGGGGACGCTTCGTATGTCATGTGCACTGCCTTGTACATGATGGTGCTGTACGATCGAGCACGTGTAGGCCCCACCACGAAAACTTTGGACGAAATCTCTATCATATGTTTGTCCCGGCTTATTTTGCAAGCCAATCCTTGTTTTGTTTTGATTGTGGTATTCGAGTTGCTTCGAAATCAAATGTTGATCCTATACCTTGCCTAAGTGGTGTTCTCATATTTCTATGTGAATACTAATCCTTTTCGATCATCGAGATGGTCATGCCAATTCTTTTTCAACCGGCGTGTTTCTCTTCAAGTGGATCTGATCATTTTCAACATCCGCAAGATCAACTCAAGCCTTCTCAACGGTGATTGTTTCATCCGTTCTAGTTTGCTTTTGTTTTTCCCGCCCTCCCACCCTTTTTTATTCAAGGACTCAGATTTCCTAATCAACTATCATTTATTGATGAGAAGTCTCTCCATTCTTTTCCGTCCATGTTCTTATCCGGTGATTCTCATGAAGATGCTAAGGAAGCTACAAGTTCATCATTGTTCATTCTTTTCTTCTCCGGTGGAACCAATTCAAGCCTTGTTGATCATATCCTTTTTCCTCGTTTCAAGTACTTTCTCATGCCGGTGCACCTCATATTCAGTCATTTCTTGCTATTCAATTGTTCCGGAGTGCTCAAGATATCTCAAAGATTCGTGCTTCCACTCTGCTTTCATTCAAGCTATTTCGAGGTTGTTATCTCATTCAAGCCTTTTATTCAACCGGTGCAATCTCTCCTTTTCAAGTAATCGTTCAACGGTGTTTCTTTTGAGTGGGCCCTAACCCACAGGTCTTTTTCCAGGATCTTACCTGACTCTTCTAATTCTCCTGGAGCTATCCTCAAAAATTCTTTTCGAAGTTGACGTAAGAAAGAATTATCATTAGTCTTATGTTTTTTCTCCAAGATATGTCGAATTCTTTTCATCGTTGGCTCAACCTCTTCGTTTTGATTCTTCCGGAGTGTCTAAATAATTCATGGTGGTGTTTCTCGTCGTCATTCTTGGATTTTGAAGACCGAAGAAGAGTTTCTCTTTAATATTGCTCCATTCTCTTCAAGATTCGTGATTCTAGCTTGTTGCCATCCTCTCATAATTATTTTCGATTGTGGGAATTCTTTTCACCCATCCGAAGCAATTCAAGAGTCATCTTAGTTTGTTATCCGGAGGCCATCATTGCAGAAGAATTATTCATTCTCAAACTTCAACTGTCATTCTCCAAACCTACCGGTGAATCATTCAAATATTCTCTAATCAGTTCATGATCTATTCGTTTTCATGTATCAAATTCCCTCAAGTATCTTCATTCGTTCTTTAATTCTTCCTGGTGTTTCTTTATCTTTTCTTCAATCGTTCTCAATTCTTACGGTGGTTCATTCCAGACTAATTTCCCTTCATTATCATATTAATTACTCGTTGTTTCAACCCTACCGGTGGTTCGTTGAAGACCTTCACAAGTTTAAGCTATACCTCTCTTTAATCCTTTCTACGAGAATAAGTAGTATGCCAAATCCGTTGCTTGTCATCAATTTAAATTGGTGAAGGATAAGCATAATATAATTCTTATTCTTGTTTCTTCCTAGTGATTAATTCCCTATTCCGTAGGCTCATCAAATTCCTGATTTCAATTGTTTCATCTTCTCTTTTTCCCGGAGTTCCAACCTTTTTCAATTATTTCACCACGGAGATTCGTCTAAATCGGTACAAGGATCCACCTTGTGTTTTCAACTTCTCCTTCCTTCCCTTTGACCATAATTTTGTTTAATGAAGTTCTTCATGAAGGTTCTACATGATGGTTCATCAACGATTTAATTCCTTCTCGAAGTGTGATGACGGGAAAATGGCGGGCGTGAGAACACGCGTCCACGTCATTGATACAGAGTGAATAATTTAAATGCATAAAGAAAATGGAGATCAAACATTGCAGGTACTTTATTTCTAGAACTCTTATATTTACATAAAAGATCTGTTAATTACATCTCCGAAGAGAAAACCCCTGATTAAGAATTCCAACATATCTGTTACATAGCATCACAACACATGAGTACTACAAAATGTAGAAATAAAAGAAGACTACAAAATGTAGAAATAAAAATCCTCCTCGCTGTCTTCGATGCCTGCGTACTCGGAGAGCCTTGAACTTCGTCTATGCTAACATACGCGTTGCATAATATTCATGGTTTGACAATGTTCATTCATATAGCACATTCATGCCTAGCTCATTAACCATCGTGAATATGTAGTAGTTGTCTTATTTAATGGTTAACTAGCCGGGCTAACGGTGTATACGCAATATAGGGCATAACTCTTTTTATGAGTTAATGGCAGAATATTGGGTTTACTTTATAGCAATGTATATAGCGTTGCCTCGACCCATTATACACGAGGGCTATATGAAATTTGTTGATGACATATTCGATCACACTATATTACGTTTAGTGCGAGTAACATAGGCTATGACCCTAGTTACTTTTCTATTTTGTAGATGCACGCATTTATATGAAAGGAATGCATGGTACAATTTAATCTGTATGAGAGATTATTATGACATATGGGTCATGCCTAAAGTACTAGTTTTCCTAGTCTCAAACATATCATATATGGACATGCGATTAAGTCAATCTTGTCAAATGAGTTTGGAGTTGAATCTCACGTGCATGAGAATATTTCCTTTATAAATTTCACTTCACTTGTATTAGTACTAACATCATGTAGCAACTTCGTGCCCATGTGTAGCATAACCAAATGAAGTATCGAGACTTCTTCTTGCTTGTATTATCACCACGTAGCCTAGATTGTATGCTTATGGTGTAACCAAACAGAAGTGTGTATCAGTATATGTTTCGCATGGACATGATGAAGTATATGACAATTCTCAAAGCCTAGATATATGACCCTAAACTATGAAGAGCCAAAGTCATGTATATTGAGTTGTCATGGCTTGTTTCACATGGGTTTTCATTAGTAACAAAATCCGAGCATATAATGCTACTTCTTGAGACTAATGAACATATAGACGCATGCTCCATGTTTACACCCTATACTGATGCATTTAGGGGTCTAGCTAGACTATAAATTATATGAAAGGAACATGTGTGAATTTCCAACAAAATAGGACCTTATGAAACCAAATCAATATGAGCTTTATTTCTATTTATATCCTTTATCTATATCAACAGGGGATGCAAGATCACCATGAGACCAAATCAAGATGGACATATTTTTATTCTTGAATTGTATCAACATGGGATGCAAGATCGCCATCAGACCAAATCAAGATGGACGTATTTTTATTCTTGAATTGTATCAACATGGGATGAAAGATCGCCATGAGACCAAAACAAGATGAGCATAATTTTTGGTCTTGACTTGTATCAACATGGAGATGCAAGATCACCATGAGACCAAAACAAGAAGAATTTTAGTTGCATCGTGTGCACTTAGTTTGCATCATTATAGGATTGAGGAGTGATATATGACCCCTAGGCATCTCATGCATTATCTTGAACTGTATCAACATAGGATGCAAGATCACCATGCGACCAAAACAAGAAGAATTTTGTAGGTAGAACTGAAAATATATATGAGATATGTGATGAAAATAAAGCATCATCGATGAATATATTTTAATCTTGAACTGTATCAACATAGGATGCAAGATCACCATGCGACCAAAATAAGAAGGAACATATTTTTTATTTTTGAATTGTATCAACATGAGATGCAAGATCCCATGAGACCAAAACAAGATGGGCATAATTTTAACTATGGTTTGTATCAACAAGGGATGCTAGATCCCATGAGACCAAACTAGGTGTGCTATATGGAGCGACATAGAACACCAATAGTTCTTTGAGACATATGGTGCAAGAGGAATGCATCAAGAAAGGAGCTAGAAGGTAGCCATGTATTCTCAGCTTGCCTTGGTTTTTTACGTGTGATGCGGACGAGCAACGCCGGCATGTAGCAGCTTGTGGGCGGTGCAGATGACGAGCAGTGCGGCCGACGACGTATGTGGACGGCGGTGAGCGGACGACGACGGCGAGCGGACGGCGACGATGGCGGCGATGAATCTAGCAGCGTATGTATGTGCGTGAGCGATGGATGGATGAATGATGAGCTAGCAGTGATGGACTGAATAAGCGATCGATGGTGATGGATGAGGTGAGCAGCAGCGGCGGCGTGTGGATGAAAAAATGAGCGACCAAATGAGACCAACCCCTTTGTGTGCTTGGTGACCATGTATTTATAGTAAGGGGAGCAGCAAAGAGCTGTGGCTGATGCGCGCGCCCAATGTTCTGTGATCGTGTGATCGTGCGATCGTGAGCGTGCCATTTCCTTGTATGGCTGATGGATGATGAGGCAACACATGTGCATGTACACGTAGCCATTTTTTAAAGGCTAGGCCTGATTCTAGTAATTCATTAAGGCTAGTTTTGAACACATAGTCTCCTAATATATGCATGCATGCCTAGCTATGTCACGTACGCACACCTCATGCATGTATATGTACGCAATCCAATGAATCTTTTTTCTTTGTTGTGCAGCAGATCGCTCTTACAATTAGCTATCTCTATCATTTTTTGTGTGTATCCGTTAAGATACAACGATATTTTAATGGAGGAACATACCTCATGATGCTTCCACAACATTGACACCGCCTCTGACAGTGAAATTTTATATCGCTTTGACAACATTGGTGTCGCCTCTGACAGTGAAATTTAGATCGCTTTGACAACATTGGTGCCATCTCTGACGGTGTAATTTTAGATCAGTATCCGCCGGCGACGGTGCGCGTACATATGAACTGTGTGTTAACCATTTTTCCATATATTCTTTTTCTTTGTCAGCGATGGTGCACGTACATATAAACCATGTGTTCTCCATTTTCCAATAGGTGAAAACTTAATGGTTGTTTATTTATTTCATAATATTTTATAACTGTTGGTTTAATGCGTGCATAATCGACATTCGAAAATATATCATAGGCTTTTTTTTCAGTCATCAATTTGAGTGGTTGATTATATTTTTAATTCATTTTTTCATGATAAAACAGATTGTTTGCCTTTTTGTATTTACATTTTAATATTTTATATGGTTTATGCATTTCATTTTATCTTGGTCAAAATCCATGTCAACAAAGTGTCCATCAACATTCTTTTCAGAGGAGCTCAAGCATTCTTCATCTTGCATTCCAGAGTGTAATTCTTTCTTCCGTACCATTGGAGGTGGTATTATTCTTGATAATTTGAGTTCATGTTTATGATTCACATGTTGTTAAGTATGAGATATATTAAATCCATCAATCTCGTCATTGGAGTTATCTTGGGTTATATTTCACCTAAAGCCTTACCTAAGGATTGTTGCTATCTATGGTGCTTATAAATGACTCAAGTTCTTCTTTTATCCTTCCGGTGAATAAGTTTCTCGTCTCCTTGTAATATCAATCCAGTCAAATCTTTTTCGTGTATGGCAAGTTGTCACCTCTTAATTTTAGATGACTTGTATAAGTCCATATCAAGCTTATCCTTTTCGTGGGTGGTTTTTTTTCCAACAACTCTGTGCAACCTTTCTCTTTAAGATGCCTTTCAAGCTCATCGGAGGTAGAAGATGTTGTTTTCTTCTCCGTTCTTTTGTTCCGACGATCCGACTTCTATTCTTTCATTCCGGAGGCAGTATGATATTGCTTTCTTCAACCATCATCTCGTTTCTACCGGAGTGTTTGGATGTACTTCTTGTCCACTGCAATCCTTTTCTCATGTCTTTGAACCTACAGGGTTCCCGTGATGTTCCTGGTTCCTCTTTTCTAACGGATGTTTTCAACTTCGTTCATCTTCGTTGTATTCTTTCTTTCAATTTGTTCAACCTCTTAAGGTTCATTGGTTTCACTCGTTTGCCAAAGAAGCAACTTAGTTTTACCTATTCTCTTTTTTCTTCCGTTTTCCCTCCGGTGCCATTCTAGATTTCGGGACGAGATCCTCTCATAGTGGTGGAGTGTTCTGACGCCTCGAGACCGATGTGCCAGGTGTCTTCCAGTTTTCGCTGTTATTTCCTTGTCATTGCTTGCGTGTCATGCATCTCATATCATGTCATCATGTGCATTGCATTTGCATACATGTTCGTCTCATGCATCCGACCTTTTTCCCCGTTGTCCGTTTTGCAATCCGGGGCTCCTATGTCATCCGGTGTCCCTTTCTACCTCTTTTGGTGTGTGGGTGTTAAACGTTTTCGGATTGGACCGATACTTGTCATGCGACCTTGGTTTACTACCGGTAGACCTCCTGTCAAGTTTCGTGCCATTTGGACTTCGTTTGATACTCCAACGGTTAGCCGAGGAACCGAAAAGGCCTCGTGTGTGTTGCAGCCCAACACCCCTCCAAAGTGGCCCAAAACCCACCAAAACCTTCTCCATCATCTACGTCGTTCGATCACGATCGCGTGGCCGAAAACCGTGCTCAATTTGGAGCCTCCTAGCTCCCTCTACCTATATATATGTGGCTCTTCCCGCAATTTCGCGCAGTCCAAACCCTAGCAAACTCCTCCCCGCGCCGCCGGACAATTCCTCCTGCGCCGGCCGGACATGTCCACCACGCCCTCCACCTCACTCCGGCCAATGAGGCCCTGCCACGTCACCCGTCGCCGCCTCCCGCGCCAATCGCGATGCGCCACCTCAGCCGCGCCTCCCTCCACCCGCCGAAGCCCGCCGGGGCCCGGGCGAGGCCCTCCCGGCCCATCTCGCCGCCGCCGCGCTTCGCGGGCGCCCCGCCCGAACCCGCCGGCCGCCTTCGCCCGCGGTCGCTGGACCCGCTCGCCGCGCCGCCGCGCCATTCCATCGGCGACCTCGCCCCATCGCCACCTGCCCTTGTCACCGGCCTCCTCGTGCCGCCCCGCGCCGCAACGGCTCGTCGCCGACCTCGCCGACCCCGTCGACCGCCGAAGTCGCCATCTCCAGCTGCCTCTCTCTCCTCTCTGGTGAACAGGGGACACCGGCGAACCTCGGTTCACGTGAAGCTACAATAACTCCAGATCCAGATCCAAAACTCGGTTGACTTTTATCTCCAAAACCCTAATATTTTGCATACTTTGACATGCCATAACTTCATCACCGTTGCTCCGATTCGTGCATGTAGCATATCAAAATGTTCGTCTCGACGAGTACATCATTTCGTCTCATTGCATCATTTTCTTTTGAGCTCATCTTGATGCCCGAAATGCTGTTGGAAGAGGGCTATGTGATGTTTAGTTGCAGATCTGTTTCAGCAAATGCACTTTTGTCATTTTTGCCATGATTAATGTGCGCATGCTATGATCCTGAGCTCTACATGTATTTTGTAGTATGCCATGCCATCTTTACAGGGGTGTATGCCATGCATTTTTGTGATCTTTGTGGTGACTAGCACAAGCATGCAAAGTAGCTTACTCAATGATGCTGATTTCAGGGACTTCAAATTTCACTAAGTCCTTGGCCCTGTCATTATTTTATGCCATATGTTCATGTTGTTTCCTAGTATTCCGTGCCTCTTTTGAGCATGATCAGTAACGATGTTTTGTAGATAATGTTGTGCTCTATCCATCCATGTCTTTGTTTTCAATTATGGAGCACCCTAGCTTGAGTCAATCGAGCTCTACTTTTGCTATAAAATGTTCCTGGCAGATTGTTAACATGTTTTGCAATTTTGCCAAGCTTGTTGTAGTTGATCCGTGCATGCCATGATGTTGTTCTTGCCATGTCTAGCTTCTATGCCATGTCTACTTGCTGGGTGTATGCTTAGTTTGTCATGCCATGCCTCGTAGTGAGTGCATCGAGCTCGTAAACATGCCTACATGATATCTGTTTTGCCATGCTCCAGTTTTTCACTAAGTCTGAATATGTTTAAGTTTTTGCTATGTTCACATGCTTCAATTGTATTTTCTGATCCCTTTTGGCTCATGGTCACTAAGGGACTTTTGTTGTATGCTTTGAGTAGCTTCATACCATGCCTTTCTTTGCCATGATATGTTCCTGTAGCATGTAATTATCATGCTCTAAACATTGCTTCCTGATGATAAATTCCTGACTTGCTGTTAATTTCACTAAGTCTGTAACCTGTAACCTTTTGCTCTTTTGCCATGCTTGGTTGAACCTATTAATGAGTGAATTAGCCGTAGCTCAGTGTTCATCTTTTGTCAAGCATCTTGAGTGGATCTCTGCCATGTATTGTGTTGCTTTGTTTGAGTGCAGTAGCTTATTTGTCTTGATGCATTATATGGCCTCATGCTGTTTATCGCAGACCAGTGCCATATTTGTTTTGCTTGTCATTTCCAAACCGTGCATCCGATTCCGGTGATCTTTATATCGATTTCGACCGAAATCAACTCCCCTTTCAAGTGGCACTCTTGTATTTCCAAGTTGAGGCCAGGTTCTATCATTCCGTTGCAAATCATGCATATGCATCACATAACGCATCCCGCATGTCATACCATGTTTGCATCATGTTGCTTGAGCATTGCACGTGGTTGATTGTGTTCGTTTTTTTGTTGTTCTTGCTTGGGTAGAGCCTGGAGACGAGTACGTGAACGAGGAGCCCGTTGAGTACGCTTACGAGGATCAAGGCAACTCTGAGAACTTTGCAGGCAAGATGACCATACCCTCGAAATCACTCTATCTTTGCTTGCTAGATGCTTGCTCTTTTGCTATGCCTATGCTTCGAAACCTACCACTTGCTTATCATGCCTCCCATATTGCCATGTCAAACCTCTAACCCACCTTGTCCTAGCAAACCGTTGTTTGGCTATGTTACCGCTTTGCTCAGCCCCTCTTATAGCGTTGCTAGTTGCAGGTGAAGTTTGGAGATCGTTCCTTGTTGGAACATGTTTATTGTTGGGATATCACCATATTATCTTGTTTATCTTAATGCACCTATATACTTGTTAAAGGGTGGAAGGCTCGGCCTTATGCCTGGTGTTTTGTTCCACTCTTGCCGCCCTAGTTTCCGTCATATCGGTGTTATGTTCCCGAATTTTGCGTCCCTTACACGGTTGGGTTATAATCGGAACCCATTGACAGTTCGCCTTGAATAAAAATCCTCCATCAATGCCCAACATTGGTTTTACCATTCGCCACCTAGCCTCTTTTTCCCTTGGGTTCCGCGGACTCAAGGGTCATCTTTATTTAAACCCCATGGGCCAGTGCTCCTCTGAGTGTTGGTCCGAACTTGGCAGCCTGCGGGGCCACCTCAGGGCAACTTGAGGGTTGGTTGTACTCATAGCTTGACCTATCTGAGTGTGCCCTGAGAACGAGATATGTGCAGCTCCTATCGGGATTTGTCGGCACATTCGGGCGGTGTTGCTGTACTTGTTTTACCATTGTCGAGGATGTCTTGTAACCGGGATGCCGAGTCTGATCGGATTGTCTTGGGAGAACGAATATCCTTCGTTGACCGTGAGAGCTTGTGATGGGCTAAGTTGGGACTCCCCTGCAGGGATTTGTACTTTCAAAACCCGTGCCCGCGGTTATGGGCAGATGGAAATTTGTTAATGTCCGGTTGTAGATAACCTGAAAGTTAACTTAATTAAAATGCATCAACCACGTGTGTAACCGTGGTGTTCTCTTCTCGGCGGAGTCCGGGAAGTGAACACGGTGTTGGAGTAATGATTGACGTAGGTTGTTCTAGGATCACTTCTTGATCATAGTTGTTCGACCATGCTTTTGCCTTCTCTTCTCGCTCTCTTTTGCGCATATGTTAGCCACCAAATATGCTAGTCGCTTGCTGCAGCTCCACATCATACCTTTACCCTTCCTATAAGCTTAAATAGTCTTGATCGCGAGGGTGTGAGATTGCTGAGTCCCCGTGACTCACAGATACTTCCAAAACCAGTTTGCAGGTGTTCGAGGATAACGTGCAGGTGACTCGACCGAGCTCAAGGAGGAGCTCGATGAAGATCTTGTCCTTTGTGTTGTTTCGTTCTAGTTGATCAGTAGTGGAGCCCAGTTGGGGTCGATCGGGGATCGGTGTAGCATTTGGGGTAGTCTTCTTTTATTTTGGTTCTGTAGTAGGACCTTGATTGTATCTCGATGATGTAATGCTTTATTCATGTATTGTGTGAAGTGGCGACTGTAAGCCAACTATGTATCTCTTTCCCTTATGTATTACAGGGGTTCTGTGAAGATTACCTCATTTGCGACATTGCTTTCAATGCGGTTATGCCTCTAAGTCGTGCTTCGACACGTGGGAGATATAGCCGCATCGAGGGCGTTACAAGTTGGTAATCAGAGCCTTCCCCGACTTAGGATCCCCCCGCTTGATCGAATCATTGGCGTTGTTGACTCTAGAAAAATGTTTTGAGTCATTTAGGAATTATATATAGGAGAGTAGGACTTATTTTTACTCCTCAGTCCCTTCGTCGCTCTGGTGAGGCATCCTGACATAGAGTTTTGACTCTTCTCTTCTCAAATTTCACTAATTTTTTTAGGATCACACGGGTATCTTGGAATCATTCCGATGGTTTTGTGACGAGAACATTGTTCTTGGTGCCTCCTGACATTTAGGGGTTGTGGAAGTGTCCCGGGGAGTTGAGCTCCGAGGTGTTGTCGTCACAATTTTATCGTTGCAGTTCTGGAATACCTGAGTTTCACCGACATCGAAAATCTCTTTTATGTAGTTGTTGGTGAGATAACCTCGACGCCACCCAGTACTGGGGCGGGAGTTCGGGGGTATTGCCATAACTCGTATAATGGATGCTTTTCGAAGGTTGAGGTAAATGATTTCCGAAGGTTTCTTGGTTATTTGTTGAAGGATGGATACAACTGGATGTAGGATTGCTAGTTTTGGGTGAGATATTATGCTTCCCCTGTATCCCCAACACCTGATTGCATATCTGGAAAGTTTCGGGAGTTTATAAGTGGGAATTCAATTAGCTCTTAGGATATCTTCCCGACAGATGTATGATATGAAATTGGGGTTCGACGTCTAGTGGTCCGCCTATCCACGGTTGGTTTTACAGTGGTCTCGTTGTGCCTTAAAGAGTCCTTGGCTATGCT
The DNA here is from genome assembly GCF_003073215.2 of Triticum urartu. NCBI lineage: Eukaryota > Viridiplantae > Streptophyta > Magnoliopsida > Poales > Poaceae > Triticum > Triticum urartu. Next base: position 12,860 of record NW_024115723.1, read on the forward strand.
GACTCGGGGACGCTTCGTATGTCATGTGCACTACCTTGTACATGATGGTGCTGTACGATCGAGCCCGTGTAGGCCCCACCACGAAAACTTCGGACGAAATCTCTATCATATGTTTGTTCCGGCTTATTTTGCAAGCCAATCCTTGTTTTGTTTTGATTGTGGTATTCGAGTTGCTTCGAAGTCAAATGTTGATCCCATACCTTGCCTAAGTGGTGTTCTCATATTCCTATGTGAATACTAATCCTTTTCTATCATCGATATGGTCATGCCAATTCTTTTTCAACCGGCGTGTTTCTCTTCAAGTGGATCCGATCATTTTCAACATCCGCAAGATAAACTCAAGCCTTCTCAACGGTGTTTGTTTCATCCGTTCCAGTTTGCTTTTGTTTTTCCCGCCCTCCCACCCTTTTTTATTCAAGGACTCAGATTTCCTAATCAACTATCATGTTATTGATGAGAAGTCTCTCCATTCTTTTCCGTCCATGTTCTTATCCGGTGATTCTCATGAAGATGCTAAGGAAGCTACAAGTTCATCATTGTTCGTTCTTTTCTTCTCCGGTGGAACCAATTCAAGCTTTGTTGATCATATCCTTTTTCCTTGTTTCAAATACTTTCTCATGCCGGTGCACCTCATATTCAGTCATTTCTCGCTATTCAATTGTTCCGGAGTGCTTAAGATATCTCAAAGATTCGTGCTTCCACTCTGCTTTCATTCAAGCTATTTCGAGGTTGTTATCTCATTCAAGCCTTTTATTCGACCGGTGCAATCTCTCCTTTTCAAGTAATCATTCAACGGTGTTTCTTTTGAGTGGGCCCTAACCCACAGGTCTTTTTCCAGGATCTTACCTGACTCTTCTAATTCTCTCGGAACTATCCTCAATTTTTTTGTCGAAGTTGACGTAAGAATGAATTATCATCAGTCTTATGTTTTTTCTCCAAGATCTGTCGAATTCTCTTCATCGTTGGCTCAACCTCTTCGTTTTGATTCTTCCGGAGTGTCTAAATAATTCATGGTGGTGTTTCTCGTTGTCATTCTCGGATTTTGAAGACCGAAGAAGAGTTTCTCTTTAATATTGCTCCATTCTCTTCAAGATTCGTGATTCTAGCTTGTTGCCATCCTCTCATAATTATTTTCGATTGTGGTAATTCTTTTCACCCATCCGAAGCAATTCAAGAGTCTTCTCAGTTTGTTATCCGGAGGCCATCATTGCAGAAGAATTATTCATTCTCAAACTTCAACTGTCATTCTCCAAACCTACCGGTGAATCATTCAAATATTCTCTAATCAGTTCATGATCTATTCGTTTTCATGTATGAAATTCCCTCAAGTATCTTCATGCGTTCTTTAATTCTTCCCGGTGTTTCTTTATCTTTTCTTCAATCGTTCTCAATTCTTACGGTGGTTCATTCAAGACTTCTTTCCCTTCATTATCATATTAATTACTCGTTGTTTCAACCCTACCGGTGGTTCGTTGAAGACCTTCTCAAGTTTAAGCTATACCTCTCTTTAATCCTTTCTACGAGAATAAGTAGTATGCCAAATCCATTGCTTGTCATCAATTTAAATTGGTGAAGGATAAGCATAATATAATTCTTATTCTTGTTTCTTCCTAGTGATTAATTCCCAATTCCGTAGGCTCATCAAATTCCTGATTTCAATTGTTTCATCTTCTCTTTTTCCCGGAGTTCCAACCTTTTTCAATTATTTCACCACGGAGATTCGTATAAATCGGTACAAGGATGCACCTTGTGTTTTCAACTTCTCCTTCCTTCCGTTTGACCATTCTTTTGTTTAACGAAGTTCTTCATGAAGGTTCTACACGATGGTGCATCAACGATTTAATTCCTTCTCGAAGTGTGATGACGGGAAAATGGCGGGCGTGAGAACACGCGTCCACGTCATTGATACATAGTGAATAATTTAAATGCATAAAGAAAATGGAGATCAAACATTGCAGGTACTTTATTTCTAGAACTGTTATATTTACATAAAAGATCTGTTAATTACATCTCCGAAGAGAAAACCCCTGATTAAGAATTCCAACATATCTATTACATAGCATCACAACACATGAGTACTACAAAATGTAGAAATAAAAGAAGACTACAAAATGTAGAAATAAAAATCTTCCTCGCTGTCTTCGACGCCTGCATACTCGGAGAGCCTTGAACTTCGTCTATGCTAACATACGCGTTGCATAACATTCATGGTTTGACAATGTTCATTCATATAGCACGTTCATGCCTAGCTCATTAACCATCGTGAATATGTAGTAGCTGTCTTATTTAATGGTTAACTAGCCGGGCTAACGGTGTATATGCAATATAGGGCATAACTCTTTTTATGAGTTAATGGCAGGATATTGGGTTTAATTTATAGCAATGTATATAGCGCTGCCTCGACCCAATATACGTGAGGGCAATATGAAATTTGTTGATGACATATTCGATCACACTATATTACGTTTAGTGCGAGTAACATAGGCTATGACCCTAGTTACTTTTCTATTTTGTAGATGCATGCATTTATATGAAAGGAATGCATGGTACAATTTAATCTGTATGAGAGATTATATTATGACATATGGGTCATGCCTAAACACTAGTTTTCCTAGTCTCAAACATATCATATATGGACATGCGATTAAGTCAATCTTGTCAAATGAGTTTGGAGTTGAATCTCACGTGCATGAGAATATTTCCTTTATAAATTTCACTTCACTTGTATTAGTACTAACATCATGTAGCAACTTCGTGCCCATGTGTAGCATAACCAAATGAAGTATCGAGACTTCTTCTTGCTTGTATTATCACCACGTAGCCTAGATTGTATGCTTATGGTGTAACCAAACAGAAGTGTGTATCAGTATATGTTTCGCATGGACATGATGAAGTATATGACAATTCTCAAAGCCTAGATATATGACCCTATACTATGAAGAGCCAAAGTCATGTATATTGAGTTGTCATGGCTTTGTTTCACATGGGTTTTCATTAGTACAAAATCCGAGCATATAATGCTACTTCTTGAGACTAATGAACATATAGACGCATGCTCCATGTTTACACCCTATACTGATGCATTTAGGGGTCTAGCTAGACTATAAATTATATGAAAGGAACATGTGTGAATTTCCAACAAAATAGGACCTTATGAAACCAAATCAATATGAGCTTTATTTCTATTTATATCCTTTATCTATATCAACAGGGGATGCAAGATCACCATGAGACCAAATCACGATGGACATATTTTTATTCTTGAATTGTATCAACATGGGATGCAAGATCGCCATCAGACCAAATCAAGATGGACGTATTTTTATTCTTGAATTGTATCAACATGGGATGAAAGGTCGCCATGAGACCAAAACAAGATGAGCATAATTTTTGGTCTCGACTTGTATCAACATGGAGATGCAAGGTCACCATGAGACCAAAACAAGAAGAATTTTAGTTGCATCGTGTGCACTTAGTTTGCATCATTATAGGATTGAGGAGTGATATATGACCCCTAGGCATCTCATGCATTATCTTGAACTGTATCAACATAGGATGCAAGATCACCATGCGACCAAAACAAGAAGAATTTTGTAGGTAGAACCGAAAATATATATGAGATATGTGATGAAAATAAAGCATCATCGATGAATATATTTTAATCTTGAACTGTATCAACATAGGATGCAAGATCACCATGCGACCAAAATAAGAAGGAACATATTTTTTATTTTTGAATTGTATCAACATGAGATGCAAGATCCCATGAGACCAAAACAAGATGGGCATAATTTTAACTATGGTTTGTATCAACAAGGGATGCTAGATCCCATGAGACCAAACTAGGTGTGCTATATGGAGCGACATAGAACACCAATAGTTCTTTGAGACATATGGTGCAAGAGGAATGCATCAAGAAAGGAGCTAGAAGGTAGCCATGTATTCTCAGCTTGCCTTGGTTTTTTACGTGTGATGCGGACGAGCAACGCCGGCATGTAGCAGCTTGTGGGCGGTGCAGATGACGAGCAGTGCGGCCGACGACGTATGTGGACGGCGGTGAGCGGACGACGACGGCGAGCGGACGGCGACGATGGCGGCGATGAATCTAGCAGCGTATGTATGTGCGTGAGCGATGGATGGATGAATGATGAGCTAGCAGTGATGGACTGAATAAGCGATCGATGGTGATGGATGAGGTGAGCAGCAGCGGCGGCGTGTGGATGAAAAAATGAGCGACCAAATGAGACCAATCCCTTTGTGTGCTTGGTGACCATGTATTTATAGTGAGGGGGAGCAGCAAAGAGCTGTGGCGCATGCGCGCGCCCAATGTTCTGTGATCGTGTGATCGTGCGATCGTGAGCGTGGCGCTGCTCCTTTCCTTTTCTCTATTTCTTTATTGCTAATTAAACGGCGACATCCCATCAACCTGTATGGGCTTAATTAGGCCATCATTTGTCAACGTATGGGTTCTTGCTCTAATCCATTTCCTTGTATGGCTGATGGATGATGAGGCAACACATGTGCATGTACACGTAGCCATTTTTTTAAAGTGGGCCAGGCCTGATTCTAGTAATTCATTAAGGCTAGTTTTGAACACATGGTCTCCTAATATATGCATGCATGCCAAGCTATGTCACGTACGCACACCTCATGCATGTATATATACGCAATCCAATGAATCTTTTTTCTTTGTTGTGCAGCAGATCGCTCTTACAATTGGCTATCTCTATCATTTTTTGTGTGTATCCGTTAAGATACAACGATATTTTAATGGAGGAACATACCTCGTGATGCTTCGACAACATTGACGCCGCCTCTGACAGTGAAATTTTAGATTGCTTTGACAACATTGGTGTCGCCTCTGACAGTGAAATTTTAGATTGCTTTGACAACATTGGTGCCATCTCTGATGGTGTAATTTTAGATCAGTATCCGCCGGCGACGGTGCGCGTACATATGAACTATGTGTTAACCACTTTTCCATATATTGTTTTTCTTTGTCAGCGATGGTGCACGTACATATAAACCATGTGTTCTCCATTTTCCAATAGGTGAAAACTTAATGGTTGTTTATTTATTTCATAATATTTTATAACTGTTGGTTTAATGCGTGCATAATCGACATTCGAAAATATAGCATAGGCTTTTTTTCAGTCATCAATTTGAGTGGTTGATTATATTTCTAATTCATTTTTTCATGATAAAACAGATTGCTGCCTTTTTCTATTTATATTTTAATATTTTATACGGTTTATGCATTTCATTTTATCTTGGTCAAAATCCATGTCAACAAAGTGTTAATCAACATTCTTTTCAGAGGAGCTCAAGCATTCTTCATCTTGCATTCCGGAGTGCAATTCTTTCTTCCGTACCATTGGAGGTGGTATTATTCTTGATAATTTGAGTTCATGTTTCATGATTCACATGTTGTTAAGTATGAGATATATTAAATCTATCAATCTCGTCATTGGAGTTATCTTGGGTTATATTTCACCTAAAGCCTTACCTAACGATTGTTGCTATCTATGGTGCTTATAAATGACTCAAGTTCTTATTTTATCCTTCCGGTGAATAAGTTTCTCGTCTCCTTGTAATATCAATCCAGTCAAATCTTTTCCGTGTATGGCAAGTTGTCACCTCTTAATTTTAGATGTCTTCTATAAGTCCATATCACGCTTATCCTTTTCGTGGGTGGTTTTTTTCCAACAACTCCGTGGGACCTTTCTCTTTAAGATGCCTTTCAAGCTCATCGGAGGTAGAAGATGTTGTTTTCTTCTCCGTTCTTTTGTTCCGACGATCCAACTTCTATTCTTTCATTCCGGAGGCAGTATGATATTGCTTTCTTCAACCATCATCTCGATTCTACCGGAGTGTTTGGATGTACTTCTTGTCCACTGCAATCCTTTTCTCATGTCTTTCAACCTACAGGGTTCCCGTGATGTTCTTGGTTCCTCTTTTCTAACAGAGTGTTTTCAACTTCGATCATCTTCATTGTATTCTTTCTTTCAATTTGTTCAACCTCTTAAGGTTCATTGGTTTCACTCGTTTGTCAAAGAAGCAACTTAGTTTTACCTATTCTCTTTCTCTTCCGTTTTCCCCTCCGGTGCCATTCTAGATCTCGGGACGAGATCCTCTCATAGTGGTGGAGTGTTGTGACGCCCCGAGACCGATATGCCAGGTGTCTTCTAGTTTTCGCTGTTGTTGCCTTGTCATTGCTTGCGTGTCATGCCTCATATCATGTCATCATGTGCATCATTTGCATACGTGTTCGTCTCATGCATCCGAGCATTTTCCCTTGTCCGTTTTGCAATCCGGCGCTCCTATGTCATCCGGTGTCCCTTTCTACCTCTTTTCGTGTGTGGGTGTTAAACGTTTTCGGATTGGACTATACTTGTCATGCGGCCTTGGTTTACTACCGGTAGACCGCCTGTCAAGTTTCGTGCCATTTGGACTTCGTTTGATACTCCAACGGTTAACCGAGGGACCGAAAAGGCCTCGTGTGTGTTGCAGCCCAACACCCCTCCAAAGTGGCCCAAAACCCACCTAAACCTTCTCCATCATCTAGGTCGTTCGATCACGATCGCGTGGCCGAAAACCGTGCTCAATTTGGAGCCTCCTAGCTCCCTCTACCTATATATATGTGGCTCTCCCCGAAATTTCGCGCAGTCCAAACCCTAGCAAACTCCTCCCCGCGCCGCCGGACAATTCCTCCCGCGCCGGCCGGACATGTCCACCACGCCCTCCACCTCACTCCGGCCAATGAGGGCCTGCCACGTCACCCGTCGCCGCCTCCCGCGCCAATCGCGCCGCGCCTCCCTCCACCCGCTGAAGCCCGCCGGGGCCCGGGCGAGGCCCTCCCGGCCCATCTCGCCGCCGCCGTGCTTCGCGGGCGCCCGCCCGAACCCCGCCGGCCGCCTTCGCCCGCGGCCGCCGGACCCGCTCGCCGCGCCGCCGCGCCTCCATCGGCGACCTCGCCCCGTCGCCACCTGCCCTTGTCGCGGCCTCCTCGTGCGCCCCGCGCCGCCAGGCTCGTCGCCGACCTCTTCCCCACCGTCTCGCCGGCACCGCCGACCGCCGACGTCGCCATCTCCGTCCGCCTCTCTCTCCTCTCCGGTGAACAAGGGACACCGGCGAACCTCGGTTCACGTGAAGCTACAGTAACTCCAGATCCAGATCCAAAACTCGGTTGACTTTTTCCCTCCGAAACCCTAATATTTTGCATACTTTGACATGCCATAACTTCATCACCATTGCTCCGATTCGTGCGTTGTAGCATATCAAAATGTTCGTCTCGACGAGTACACCATTTCGTCTCATTGCATCATTGCTTTTGAGCTCATCTTGATGCCCGAAATGCTGTTAGAAGAGGGCTATGTGATGTTTAGTTGCAGATCTGTTTCAGCAAATGCACTTTTGTCATTTTTGCCATGATTAATGTGTGCATGCTATGATCCTGAGCCATCTAGCAATGAGGGTGTATGCCATGCATTTTTGTGATCTTTGTGGTGACTAGCACAAGCATGCAAAGTAGCTTACTATTGGGGAACGTAGCATAAATTTAAAATTTTCCTACGTGTCACCAAGATCTATCTATGGAGTCATCTAGCAACGAGGGAGGAGTGGATCTACATACCCTTGTAGATCGCGCGCGGAAGCGTTCAAGAGAACGGGGTTGATGGAGTCGTACTCGTCGTGATCCAAATCACCGATGATCCTAGCGCCGAACGGACGGCACCTCCGCGTTCAACACACGTACGGAGCAGCGACGTCTCCTCCTTCTTGATCCAGCAAGGGGGGGAGAGGTTGATGGAGATCCAGCAGCACGACGGCGTGGTGGTGGAAGTAGCGGGATTCCAACAGGGCTTCGCCAAGCGCTGCGGGAGGAGGGAGATGTGTCATGGGAGGGAGAGGGAGGCGCCAGGGCTTAGGTATGGTTGCCCTCCCTTCCCCCCACTATATATAGGGCCAAGGGAGAGGGGGGGGCGCAGCCTTGGCCCTTCCTCCAAGGAAGGGTGCGGCCAGGGAGGAGTCCATCCTCCCCAAGGCACCTCGGAGGTGCCTTCCCCCTTTAGGACTCTTCCTTTCCTTATCTCTTGGCGCATGGGCCTCTTGGGGCTGGTGCCCTTGGCCCATATAGGCCAAGGCGCACACCCCTACAGCCCATGTGGCCCCCCGGGGCAGGTGGCCCCCCGGTGGACCCCCGGGAACCCCTTTCGGCACTCCCGGTACAATACCGATAATGCGCGAAACTTTTCCGGCGACCAAAAAAGACTTCCCATATAAATCTTTACCTCCGGACCATTCCGGAACTCCTCGTGACGTCCGGGATCTCATCCGGGACTCCGAACAACTTTCGGGTTACCGCATACTAATATCTCTATAACCCTAGCGTCACCGAACCTTAAGTGTGTAGACCCTACGGGTTCGGGAGACATGCAGACATGACCGAGATGACTCTCCGGTCAATAACCAACAGCGGGATCTGGATACCCATGTTGGCTCCCACATGTTCCACGATGATCTCATCGGATGAACCACGATGTCAAGGACTTAATCAATCCCGTATACAATTCCCTTTGTGTCTAAGCGGTACGATACTTGCCCGAGATTCGATCGGTCGGTATCCGATACCTTGTTCAATCTCGGTTACCGGCAGTCTCTTTACTCGTTTCGTAACACATCATCCCGTGATCAACTCCTTGATCACTTGTGGCACATTATGATTGATGTCCTACGAGTGGGCCAGAGATACCTCTCCGTTTACACGAAGTGACAAATCCCAGTCTCGATTCGTGCCAACCCTACAGACACTTTCGGAGATACCTGTAGTGTACCTTTATAGCCAGCCAGTTACGTTGTAATGTTTGGCACACCCAAAGCACTCCTACGGTATCCAGGAGTTGCACAATCTCATGGTCTAAGGAAATGATACTTGACATTAGAAAAGCTTTAGCATACGAACTACATGATCTTGTGCTAGGCTTAGGATTGGGTCTTTGTCCATCACATCATTCTCCTAATGATGTGATCCCGTTATCAATGATATCCAATGTCCATGGTCAGGAAACCGTAACCATCTATTGATCAACGAGCTAGTCAACTAGAGGCTTACTAGGGACATGGTGTTGTCTATGTATCCACACATGTATCTGGTGCCCTTAAACGCCTGGTTGCTACGCCTGAATAAGTGATAATAAGCGGATGAATGGCAGAAATTCGATGATAAGCTGTCAAACATGAGAATTGGTCGACGGCCCGGGCGGCCGCAAGGGGTTCGCGTTGGCCGATTCATTAATGCAGCTGGCACGACAGGTTTCCCGACTGGAAAGCGGGCAGTGAGCGCAACGCAATTAATGTGAGTTAGCTCACTCATTAGGCACCCCAGGCTTTACACTTTATGCTTCCGGCTCGTATGTTGTGTGGAATTGTGAGCGGATAACAATTTCACACAGGAAACAGCTATGACCATGATTACGCCAAGCTATTTAGGTGAGACTATAGAATACTCAAGCTTGCATGCCTGCAGGTCGACTCTAGAGGATCTTACCTGACTCTTCTAATTCTCTCGGAACTATCCTCAATTTTTTTGTCGAAGTTGACGTAAGAATGAATTATCATCAGTCTTATGTTTTTTCTCCAAGATCTGTTGAATTCTTTTCATCGTTGGCTCAACCTCTTCGTTTTGATTCTTCCGGAGTGTCTAAATAATTCATGGTGGTGTTTCTCGTTGTCATTCTCGGATTTTGAAGACCGAAGAAGAGTTTCTCTTTAATATTGCTCCATTCTCTTCAAGATTCGTGATTCTAGCTTGTTGCCATCCTCTCATAATTATTTTCGATTGTGGTAATTCTTTTCACCCATCCGAAGCAATTCAAGAGTCATCTTAGTTTGTTATCCGGAGGCCATCATTGCAGAAGAATTATTCATTCTCAAACTTCAACTGTCATTCTCCAAACCTACCGGTGAATCATTCAAATATTCTCTAATCAGTTCATGATCTATTCGTTTTCATGTATGAAATTCCCTCAAGTATCTTCATGCGTTCTTTAATTCTTCCCGGTGTTTCTTTATCTTTTCTTCAATCGTTCTCAATTCTTACGGTGGTTCATTCAAGACTTCTTTCCCTTCATTATCATATTAATTACTCGTTGTTTCAACCCTAGCGGTGGTTCGTTGAAGACCTTCTCAAGTTTAAGCTATACCTCTCTTTAATCCTTTCTACGAGAATAAGTAGTATGCCAAATCCGTTGCTTGTCATCAATTTGAGTTTCCTATCAATACAATTCTAGCATGGATAATAAACGATTATCATGAACAAGGAAATATAATAATAAGTAATTTATTATTGCCTCTAGGGCATATTTCCAACAGTCTCCCACTTGCACTAGAGTCAATAATCCAGTTCACATCGATATGTGATTAACACTCAAGGTCACATCCCCATGTGACTAACACCCAAAGAGTTTACTAGAGTCAATAATCTAGTTCACATTACCATGTGATTAACACTCGATGAGTTCTCGGTTTGATCATGTTATGCTTGTGAGAGATGTTATAGTCAACGGGTCTGAATCTTTCAGATCCATATGTACTTCACAAATTTCTATGTCATCTTGTAGATGCAACTACTACGCTATATTTGGAGCTATTCCAAATAACTGTTCTACTATACGAATCCAGTTTACTACTCAGAATAATCTGGATTAGTGTCAAAGTTTGCATCGGCGTAACCCTTTACGACGAACTCTTTTACCACCTCCATAATCGAGAAAATTCCTTAGTCCACTAGTTACTAAGGATAACTTTGACCGCTGTCTTGTGATCCATTCTTGGATCACTCTTGTACCCCTTGACTGACTCATGGCAAGGCACATTTCAGGTGCGGTACATAGCATAGCATACTGTAGGGCCTATGTCTTAAGCATAGGGGACGACCTTCGTCCTTTCTCTCTATTCTGCCGTAGTCGAGCTTTAAGTCTTAACTTCATACCTTACAACTCAGGCAAGAACTCCTTCTTTGACTGACCCATCTTGAACACCTTCAAGATCATGTCAAGGTATGTGCTCATTTGAAAGTACCATTAAGCGTTTTGATCTATCCTTATAGATCTTGATGCTCAATGTTCAAGTAGCTTAATCCAGGCTTTCCATTGAAAAACACTTTCCAAATAACCCTATATGCTTCCCAGAAATTCTACGTCATTTCTGATCAACAATATGTCAACAACATATATTCATCAGAAATTCTATAGTGCTCCCACTCACTTCTTTGGAAATACAAGTTTCTCATAAACTTTGTATACACCCAAAATCTTTGATCATCTCATCAAAGCATACATTCCAACTCCGAGATGCTTACTCCAGTCCTTAGAAGGATTGCTGGAGCTTTGCATACTTATTAGCATCTTTCAGGATTGACAAAACCTTCCGGTTGTATCACATACAACCTTTCCTCAAAAATCATCGAGGAAACAATGTTTTGACATCCTATCTGCAAGATTTCATAAATAATGCAGTAATCGCTAATATAATTCCAACAGACTCTTAGCATCGCTACGAGTGAGGAAGTCTCATCGTAGTCAACTCCTTGAACTTGTCGGAAAACATCTTAACGACAAGTCGAGCTTTCTTAATGGTGACATTTACCATCATTGTCCGTCTTCCTTTTAAAATCCATATGTACCTAACAGCCTTACGACCATCAAGTAGTTCTTCCAAAGTCTGCACTTTGTTTTCATACATGGATCCTATCTCGGATTTTATGGCCTCGAGCCATTTATCGGAATCCGGGCCCACCATCGCTTCTCCATAGCTCGTAGGTTCATTGTTGTCTAGCAACATGACTTCCAAGACAGGATTACGTACCAGTCTGAAGTAGTACGCATCCTTGTCATCCCACGAGGTTTGGTAGTGACTTGATCTGCTGTTTCATGATCACTATCATAAGCTTCCACTTCAATTGGTGTAGGTGCCACAGGAACAACTCCCTGTGCCCTGTCACACACTAGTTGAAGAGACGGTTCAATAACCTCATCAAGTCTCCACCATCCTCCCACTCAATTCTTTCGAGAGAAACTTTTCCTCGAGAAAGGACCCAATTCTAGAAACAATCCCTTATTGCTTTCGGATCTGAGACAGGAGGTATACCCAACTGTTTTGGGTGTCCTATGAAGATGCATTTATCCGCTTTGGGTTCGAGCTTATCAGCCTGAAACTTTTTCACATAAGCGTCGCAGCCCCAAACTTTTAAGAAATGACGGCTTAGGTTTCTCTAAACCATAGTTCATACGGTGTCATCTCATCGGAATTACGTGGTGCCCTATTTAAAGTGAATGTGGTTGTCTCTAATGCCTAACCCATAAACTATTGTGGTAATTCGATAAGAGACATCATGGTATGCATCATATCCAATAGGGTGCAGTTATGATGTTCGGACACACCATCACACTATGGTGTTCCAGGCTGTATTAGTTGTGAAACAATTTCCACATGTCTTAATTCTATGCCAAACTCGTAATTCAGATATTCATCTCGATGATCATATCATAGATATTTTATCCTCTTGTCACGACGATCTTTCAACTTCACCCTGAAATTATTTGAACCTTTCAATAATTCAGAATCATGATTCATCAAGTAAATATACTCAACATCTACTCAAATCATCTGTGAAGTAAGAACATAACGATATCCACTACATGCCTCAGCACTCATTGGACTGCACACATCAAAATGTATTACTTCCAACAAGTTGCTTTCTATTTCCATTTTACTGAAAACGAGGCTTTCAGTCATCTTGCCCATGTGGTATGATTTGCATGTCTCAAGTGATTCAAAATCAAGTGAGTCCAAACGGTCCATTTGCATGGAGTTTCTTCATGCATATACACCAATAGACATGGTTCGCATGCCTCAAACTTTTCAAAAATGAGTGAGCCCAAAGATCCATCAACATGGAGCTTCTTCATGCGTTTTATACCGATATGACTTACGTGGCAGTGCCACAAGTAGGTGGTACTATCATTACTATCTTTTGGCATGAACATGTGTATCACTATGATCGAGATTCAATAAACCATTCATTTTAGGTGTAAGACCATTGAAGGTATTATTCAAATAAACAGAGTAACCATTACTCTCTCCTTAAATGAATAACCGTATTGCGATAGACATAATCCAATCATGTCTATGCTCAACGCAAACACCAATCTTGATGGTAGAGGGAGCGTACGATATTTGATCAACCATGGAAATACTTCCAACACATATCGTCATCTCACCTTTTGGCTAGTCTCCGTTTATTCTGTAGCTTTTATTTCGAGTTACTAACACTTAGCAACCGAACCGGTATCTAATACCCTGATGCTATTAGGAGTACTAGTAAAGTACAAATTAACATAATGTATATCCAATATACTTCTATCGACCTTGCTAGCCTTCTCATCTACCAAGTATCTAGGGTAATTCTGCTCCAGTGGCTGTTCCCCTTATTACAGAAGCACTTAGTCTCGGGTTTGGGTTCAACCTTGGGTTTCTTCACTAGAGCAGCAGTTGATTTGCCATTTCATGAAGTATCCCTTCTTGCCCTTGCCCTTCTTGAAACTAGTGGTTTCACCAACCATCAACAATTGATGCTCCTTCTTGATTTCTACTTTTGTGGTGTCAAACATCGCGAATATCTCAAGGATCATCATATATGTCCCTGATATATTATAGTTCATCATGAAGCTCAAGCAGCTTGGTGGTAATGACTTCGGAGAACCATCACTATTTCATCTGGAAGATCAACTCCCACTTGATTCAAGCGATTGTTGTACTCAGACAATCTGAGCACAAGCTCAACAATTGAGATTTTCTCCCTTAGTTTGCAGGCTAAGAAAATCGTTGGAGGTCTTATACCTCTTGACGTGGGCACGAGCCTGAAATCCCAATTTCAGCCCTCGAAACATCTCATATGTTTCGCGACGTTTCAAAACGTCTTCGGTGCCTCAACTCTAAACCGTTTAACTGAACTATCACGTAGTTATCAAAATTTGTATGTCAGATGTTCCCAACATCTACAGACGACGTTCGAGGTTCAGCACACTGAGCGGTGCATTAAGGACATAAGCCTTCTATGAAGCGATGAGGACAATCCTCAGTTTACGGACCTAGTCCGCATAATTGCTACTATCAACTTTCAACTAAATTTTCTCTAGGAACATATCTAAACAGTAGAACTGAAGCGCGAGCTACGACATAATTTGCGAAGAACTTTTGACTATGTTCAGGATAATTAAGTTCATCTTATGAACTCCCACTCAGATAGACATCCCTCTAGTCATCTAAGTGATTACATGATCCGAGTCAACTAGGCCGTGTCCGATCATCACGTGAGACGGACTAGTCATCATCGGTGAACATCTTCAGGTTGATCGTATCTACCATACGACTCATGCTCGACCTTTCGGTCTCTTTTGTTCCGAGGCCATGTCTGTACATGCTAGGCTCGTCAAGTTAACCTAAGTGTTTCGCATGTGTTCCGAGGCCATGTCTGTACATTCTAGGCTCGTCAACACCCGTTGTATTCGAACGTAAGAATCTATACACCCGATCATCACGTGGTGCTTCAAAACAACGAACTTTCACAACGGTGCATAGTTAGGGGGAACACTTTCTTGAAATTTTAATGATGGATCATCTTATTTACTACCGTCGTTCTAAGAAAATAAGATGTATAAACATGATAAACATCACATGCAATCAAATAGTGACATGATATGGCCAATATCATATTGCTCCTTTTGATCTCCATCTTCGGGGCTCCATGATCATCATCGTCACCGGCATGACACTATGATCTCCATCATCATGATCTCCATCATCGTGTCTTCATGAAGTTGTCTCGCCAACTATTACTTCTACTTCTACAGCTAACGGTTAGCAATAAAGTAAAGTAATTACATGACGTTTATGTTGACACGCATGTCATAAATAAATTAAGACAACTCCTATGGCTCCTGCCGGTTGTCATACTCATCGACATGCAAGTCGTGATTCCTATTACAAGAACATGATCATCTCATACATCACATATATCATTTATCACATCCTTTGGCCATATCACATCACATAGCATACCCTGCAAAAACAAGTTAGACGTCCTCTAATTGTTGTTTGCATGTTTTACGTGGCTTCTATGGGTTTCTAGCAAGAACGTTTCTTACCTATGCAAAAACCACAACGTGATATGCCAATTGCTATTTACCCTTCATAAGGACCCTTTTCATCGAATCCGATCCGACTAAAGTGGGAGAGACAGACACCCGCTAGCCACCTTATGCAACTAGTGCATGTCAGTCGGTGGAACCAGTCTCACGTAAGAGTACGTGTAAGGTCGGTCTGGGCCACTTCATCCCACAATGCCGCTGAATCAAGATTGGACTAGTAACGGTAAGCATATTGAACAAAATCAATGCCCACAACTACTTTGTGTTCTACTCGTGCATAGTAACTACGCATAGACCTAGCTCATGATGCCACTGTTGGGGAACGTAGCATAAATTCAAAATTTTCCTACGTGTCACCAAGATCTATCTATGGAGTCATCTAGCAATGAGGGAGGAGTGGATCTACATACCCTTGTAGATCGCGCGTGGAAGCGTTCAAGAGAACGGGGTTGATGGAGTCGTACTCGTCGTGATCCAAATCACCGATGATCCTAGCGCCAAACGGACGGCACCTCCGCGTTCAACACACGTACGGAGCAGCGAAGTCTCCTCCTTCTTGATCCAGCAAGGGGGGGGGGAGGAGAGGTTGATGGAGATCCAACAGCACGACGGCGTGGTGGTGGAAGTAGCGGGATTCCAACAGGGCTTCGCCAAGCGCTGCGGGAGGAGGGAGATGTGTCATGGGAGGGAGAGGGAGGCGCCAGGGCTTAGGTATGGTTGCCCTCCCTTCCCCCCACTATATATAGGGCCAAGGGAGAGGGGGGGGGGCGCAGCCTTGGCCCTTCCTCCAAGGAAGGGTGCGGCCAGGGAGGAGTCCATCCTCCCCAAGGCACCTCGGAGGTGCCTTCCCCCTTTAGGACTCTTCCTTTCCTTATCTCTTGGCGCATGGGCCTCTTGGGGCTGGTGCCCTTGGCCCATATAGGCCAAGGCGCACACCCCTACAGCCCATGTGTCCCCCCGGGGTAGGTGGCCCCACCCGGTGGACCCCCGGGACCCCTTTCGGCACTCCCGGTACAATACCGATAATGCGTGAAACTTTTCCGGCGACCAAAACAAGACTTCCCATATATAAATCTTTACCTCCGGACCATTCCGGAACTCCTTGTGACGTCCGGGATCTCATCCGGGACTCCGAACAACTTTCGGGTTACCGCATACTAATATCTCTATAACCCTAGCGTCACCGAACCTTAAGTGTGTAGACCCTACGGGTTCGGGAGACATGCAGACATGACCGAGATGACTCTCTGGTCAATAACCAACAGCGGGATCTGGATACCCATGTTGGCTCCCACATGTTCCACGATGATCTCATCAGATGAACCACGATGTCAAGGACTTAATCAATCCCGTATACAATTCCCTTTGTCTAGCGGTACGATACTTGCCCGAGATTCGATCGTCGGTATCCCGATACCTTGTTCAATCTCGTTACCGGCAAGTCTCTTTACTCGTTTCGTAACACATCATCCCATGATCAACTCCTTGATCACATTGTGCACATTATGATGATGTCCTACCGAGTGGGCCCAGAGATACCTCTCCATTTACACGGAGTGACAAATCCCAGTCTCGATTCGTGCCAACCCAACAGACACTTTCGGAGATACCTGTAGTGTACCTTTATAGCGACCCAGTTACGTTGTGACGTTTGGCACACCCAAAGCACTCCTACAGTATCCGAGAGTTTCACAATCTCATGGTCTAAGGAAATGATACTTGACATTAGAAAAGCTTTAGCATACGATCTACATGATCTTGTGCTAGGCTTAGGATTGGGTCTTTGTCCATCACATCATTCTCCTAATGATGTGATCCCGTTATCAATGACATCCAATGTCCATGGTCAGGAAACCGTGACCATCTATTGATCAAGGAGCTAGTCAACTAGAGGCTTACTAGGGACATGGTGTTGTCTATGTATCCACACATGTATTTGAGTTTCCTGTCAATACAATTCTAGCATGGATAATAAACGATTATCATGAACAAGGAAGTATAATAATAACTAATTTATTATTGCCTCTAGGGCATATTTCCAACACTTACTCAATGATGCTGATTTCAAGGACTTCAAATTTCACTAAGTCCTTGCCCTGTCATTATTTTATGCCATATGTTCATGTTGTTTCCTAGTGATCCGTGCCTCTTTTGAGAATGATCAGTAAGGATGTTTTGTAGATAATGTTGTGCTCTATCCATCCATGTCTTTGTTTGCAATTATGGAGCACCCTAGCTTGAGTCAATCGAGCTCTACTTTTGCTATAAAATGTTCCTGGAAGATTGTTAACGTGTTTTGCAATTTTGCCAAGCTTGTTGTAGTTGATCCATGCATGCTATGATGTTGTTCTTGCCATGTCTAGCTTCTATGCCATGTCTACTGCTGGGTGTATGCTTAGTTTGTCATGCCATGCCTCGTAGTGAGTGCATCGAGCTCGTAAACATGCCTACATGATATCTGTTTTGCCATGCTCCAGTTTTTCACTAAGTCTGAATATGTTTAAGTTTTTGCTATGTTCACATGCTTCAATTGTATTTTCTGATCCCTTTTGGCTCATGGTCACTAAGGGACTTTTGTTGTATGCTTTGAGTAGCTTCATATGTCATTATTTTATGCCATATGTTCATGTTGTTTCCTAGTGATCCGTGCCTCTTTTGAGAATGATCAGTAAGGATGTTTTGTAGATAATGTTGTGCTCTATCCATCCATGTCTTTGTTTGCAATTATGGAGCACCCTAGCTTGAGTCAATCGAGCTCTACTTTTGCTATAAAATGTTCCTGGCAGATTGTTAACGTGTTTTGCAATTTTGCCAAGCTTGTTGTAGTTGATCCATGCATGCTATGATGTTGTTCTTGCCATGTCTAGCTTCTATGCCATGTCTACTGCTGGGTGTATGCTTAGTTTGTCATGCCATGCCTCGTAGTGAGTGCATCGAGCTCGTAAACATGCCTACATGATATCTGTTTTGCCATGCTCCAGTTTTTCACTAAGTCTGAATATGTTTAAGTTTTTGCTATGTTCACATGCTTCAATTGTATTTTCTGATCCCTTTTGGCTCATGGTCACTAAGGGACTTTTGTTGTATGCTTTGAGTAGCTTCATACCATGCCTTTCTTTGCCATGATATGTTCCTGTAGCATGTAGTTATCATGCTCTAAACATTGCTTCCTGATGATAAATTCCTGACTTGCTGTTAATTTCACTAAGTCTGTAACCTGTAACCTTTTGCTCTTTTGCCATGCTTGGTTGAACCTGTTAATGAGTGAATTAGCCGTAGCTAAGTGTTCATCTTTTGTCAAGCATCTTGAGTGGATCTCTGCCATGTATTGTGTTGCTATGTTTGAGTGCAGTAGCTTATTTATCTTGATGCATTATATGGCCTCATGCTGTTTATCGCAAACCAGTGCCATATTTGTTTTGCTTGTCATTTCCAAACCGTGCATCCGATTCCGGTGATCTTTATATCGATTTCGACCGAAATCAACTCCCCTTTCCAGTGGCACTCTTGTATTTCCAAGTTGAGGCCAGGTTCTATCATTCCTTTGCAAATCATGCATATGCATCACATAACGCATCCCGCATGTCATACCATGTTTGCATCATGTTGCTTGAGCATTGCACGTGGTTGATTGTGTTCCTTTTTTTTGTTGTTCTTGCTTGGGTAGAGCCGAGACGAGTACGTGAACGAGGAGCCCGTTGAGTACGCTTACGAGGATCAAGGCAACTCTGAGAACTTTGCAGGCAAGATGACCATACCCTCGAAATCACTCTATCTTTGCTTGCTAGATGCTCGCTCTTTTGCTATGCCTATGCTCGATACCTACCACTTGCTTATCATGCCTCCCATATTGCCATGTCAAACCTCTAACCCACCTTGTCCTAGCAAACCGTTGTTTGGCTATGTTACCGCTTTGCTCAGCCCCTCTTATAGCGTTGCTAGTTGCAGGTGAAGTTTGGAGATCGTTCCTTGTTGGAACATGTTTATTGTTGGGATATCACCATATTATCTTGTTTATCTTAATGCACCTATATACTTGGTAAAGGGTGGAAGGCTCGGCCTTATGCCTGGTGTTTTGTTCCACTCTTGCCGCCCTAGTTTCCGTCATATCGGTGTTATGTTCCCGGATTTTGCGTTCCTTACACGGTTGGGTTATAATGGGAACCCCTTGACAGTTCGCCTTGAATAAAACTCCTCCAGCAATGCCCAACATTGGTTTTACCATTCTCCACCTAGCCTCTTTTTCCCTTGGGTTCCGCGGACTCAAGGGTCATCTTTATTTAAACCCCGGGCCAGTGCTCCTCTGAGTGTTGGTCCGAAGTAGGCAGCCTGCGGGGCCACCTCGGGGCAACTTGAGGGTTGGTTTTACTCGTAGCTTGACCTATCTGAGTGTGCCCTGAGAACGAGATATGTGCAGCTCCTATCGGGATTTGTCGGCACATTCGGGGTGTTGCTGGACTTGTTTTACCATTGTCGAGGATGTCTTGTAACCGGGATGCCGAGTCTGATCGGATTGTCTTGGGAGAAGGAATATCCTTCGTTGACCGTGAGAGCTTGTGATGGGCTAAGTTGGGACTCCCCTGCAGGGATTTGAACTTTCGAAAGTCGTGCCCGCGGTTATGGGCAGATGGGAATTTGTTAATGTTCGGTTGTAGATACCTGAAACTTAACTTAATTAAAAAGCACCAACCGCGTGTGTAACCGTGATGGTCTCTTCTCGGTGGAGTCCGGGAAGTGAACACGGTGTTGGAGTAATGCTTGACGTAGCTTATTCTAGGATCACTTCTTGATCATAGTTGTTCGACCGTGCTTTTGCCTTCTCTTCTCGCTCTCATTTGTGTATGTTAGCCACCAAATATGCTAGTCGCTTGCTGCAGCTCCGCATCATACCTTTACCTTTCCTATAAGCTCAAATAGTCTTGATCGCGAGGGTGTGAGATTGCTGAGTCCCCGTGACTCAAAGATTACTTCCAAAACCAGATGCAGGGACCGATGATACCGCTCCAGATGATATGACCGAGCTCAAGTGGGAGTTGGATGAAGACTCTTGTCGTTACTACGTGTCTTTCCCAGATGATCGGTAGTGGTGCCCAGTTGGGGCGGTCGAGGACTATGTTGCATTTGGGGTTTATCTTCATTTTGGTTCTGCAGTCGGACCTTGAGTGTATTGGATGAATGTAATGTTATTTATGCTATTTGTTTGACGTGGCGAGTGTAAGCCAACTATGTACTCTTTTTCCCTTATTGTATTACATGGGTTGTTGTGAAGATTACCTCACTTGCGACATTGCTTTCAATGCGGTTATGCCTCTAAGTCGTACTTCGACACGTGGGAGATATAGCCGCATCGAGGGCGTTACAAGTTGGTAATCAGAGCCTTCCCCGACTTAGGATCCCCCTGCTTGATCGAATCGTTGGCGTTGATGAGTCTAGAAAAATGTTTTGAGTCATTTAAGAATTATATATATAGGAGAGTAGGACTTCTTTTTACTCCTCAATCCCTTCGTCGCTCTGGTGAGGCATCCTGACGTAGAGTTTTGACTCTGCTCTTCTCAAATTTCACTAAATTTTTTTAGGATCACTGGGTATCTTGGAATCGTTCCGATGGTTTTGTGACGAGAACATTGTTCTTGGTGCCTCCTGACATTTAGGGTTGTGGCAGTGTCCCGGGGAGTTGAGCTCCGAGGTGTTGTCGTCACAATTTTATCGTTGCAGTTCTGGAATACCTGAGTTTCGCCGACATCGAAAATCTCTTTTATGCAGTTGTTGGTGAGATAACCTCGACGCCACCCAGTACTGGGGCGGGAGTTCGGGAGTATTGCCATAACTCGTATAATGGATGCTTTTCGAAGGTTGAGGTAAATGATTTCCGAAGGTTTCTTGGTTATGTGTTGAAGGATGGATACAGCTGGATGTAGGATTTGCTAGTTTTGGGTGAGATATTATGCTTCCCCTGTATCCCCAACACCTGATTGCATATCTGGAAAGTTTCGGGAGTTTATAAGTGGGAATTCAATTAGCTCTTAGGATATCTTCCCGACAGATGTATGATATGAAATTGGGGTTCGACGTCTAGTGGTCCGCCTATCCACGGTTGGTTTTACAGTGGTCTCGTGTGTCTTAAAGAGTCCTTGGCTATGCTGACTCGGGGATGCTTCGTATGTCATGTGCACTGCCTTGTACATGATGGTGCTGTACGATCGAGCCCGTGTAGGCCCCACCACGAAAACTTCGGACGAAATCTCTATCATATGTTTGTTCCGGCTTATTTTGCAAGCCAATCCTTGTTTTGTTTTGATTGTGGTATTCGAGTTGCTTCGAAGTCAAATGTTGATCCCATACCTTGCCTAAGTGGTGTTCTCATATTTCTATGTGAATACTAATCCTTTTCGATCATCGATGATGGTCATGCCAATTCTTTTTCAACCGGCGTGTTTCTCTTCAAGTGGATCCGATCATTTTCAACATCCGCAAGATCAACTCAAGCCTTCTCAACGGTGTTCGTTTCATCCGTTCCAGTTTGCTTTTGTTTTTCCCGCCCTCCCACCTTTTTTATTCAAGGACTCAGATTTCCTAATCAACTATCATGTTATTGATGAGAAGTCTCTCCATTATTTCCGTCCATGTTCTTATCCGGTGATTCTCATGAAGAGCTAAGGAAGCTACAAGTTCATCATTGTTCGTTCTTTTCTTCTCCGGTGGAACCAATTCAAGCTTTGTTGATCATATCCTTTTTCCTCGTTTCAAATACTTTCTCATGCCGGTGCACCTCATATTCAGTCATTTCTCGCTATTCAATTGTTCTGGAGTGCTCAAGATATCTCAAAGATTCGTGCTTCCACTCTGCTTTCATTCAAGCTATTTCGAGTTGTTATCTCATTCAAGCCTTTTATTCAACCGGTGCAATCTCTCCTTTTCAAGTAATCGTTCAACGGTGTTTCTTTTGAGTGGGCCCTAACCCACAGGTCTTTTTCCAGGATCTTACCTGACTCTTCTATTTTCTCCGGAGCTATCCTAAATTCTTTTCGAAGTTTGACGTAAGAATGAATTATCATAGTCTTATGTTTTTCTCCAAGATCTGTCGAATTCTTTTCATCGTTGGCTCAACTCTTCGTTTTGATTCTTCCGGAGTGTCTAAATAATTCATGGTGGTGTTTCTCGTCGTCATTCTCGGATTTTGAAGACCGAAGAAGAGTTTCTCTTTAATCTTGCTCCATTCTCTTCAAGATTCGTGATTCTAGCTTGTTGCCATCCTCTCATAATTATTTTCGATTGTGGGAATTCTTTTCACCCATCCGAAGCAATTCAAGAGTCTTCTCAGTTTGTTATCCGGAGGCCATCATTGGCAGAAGAATTATTCATTCTCAAACTTCAACTATCATTCCTCCAAACCTACCGGTGAATCATTCAAATATTCTCCTAATCAAGTTCATGATCTATTCGTTTTCATGTATGAAATTCCCTCAAGTATCTTCATGCGTTCTTTAATTCTTCCCGGTGTTTCTTTATCTTTTCTTCAATCGTTCTCAATTCTTACGGTGGTTCATTCAAGACTTCTTTCCCTTCATTATCATATTAATTACTCGTTGTTTCAACCCTACCGGTGGTTCGTTGAAGACCTTCTCAAGTTTAAGCTATACCTCTCTTTAATCCTTTCTACGAGAATAAGTAGTATGCCAAATCCGTTGCTTGTCATCAATTTAAATTGGTGAAGGATAAGCATAATATAATTCTTATTCTTGTTTCTTCCTAGTGATTAATTCCCTATTCCGTAGGCTCATCAAATTCCTGATTTCAATTGTTTCATCTTCTCTTTTTCCTGGAGTTCCAACCTTTTTCAATTATTTCACCACGGAGATTCATCTAAATCGGCACAAGGATTCACCTTGTGTTTTCAACTTCTCCTTCCTTCCGTTTGACCATTCTTTTGTTTAACGAAGTTCTTCATGAAGGTTCTACATGATGGTTCATCAAAGATTTAATTCCTTCTCGAAGTGTGATGACGGGAAAATGGCGGGCGTGAGAACACGCGTCCACGTCATTGATACAGAGTGAATAATTTAAATGCATAAAGAAAATGGAGATCAAACATTGCAGGTACTTTATTTCTAGAACTCTTATATTTACATAAAAGATCTGTTAATTACATCTCCGAAGAGAAAACCCCTGATTAAGAATTCCAACATATCTATTACATAGCATCACAACACATGAGTACTACAAAATGTAGAAATAAAAGAAGACTACAAAATGTAGAAATAAAAATCCTCCTCGCTGTCTTTGATGCCTGCGTACTCGGAGAGCCTTGAACTTTGTCTATGCTAACATACGCGTTGCATAACATTCATGGTTTGTCAATGTTCATTCATATAGCACGTTCATGCCTAGCTCATTAACCATCGTGAATATGTAGTAGTTGTCTTATTTAATGGTTAACTAGCCGGGCTAACGGTGTATATGCA
Source organism: Triticum urartu (assembly GCF_003073215.2). NCBI lineage: Eukaryota > Viridiplantae > Streptophyta > Magnoliopsida > Poales > Poaceae > Triticum > Triticum urartu. The sequence continues at coordinate 36,531 of NW_024115723.1, forward strand.
ATATAGGGCATAACTCTTTTTATGAGTTAATGGCAGAATATTGGGTTTACTTTATAGCAATGTATATAGCGTTGCCTCGACCCATTATACGCGAGGGCTATATGAAATTTGTTGATGACATATTCGATCACACTATATTACGTTTAGTGCGAGTAACATAGGCTATGACCCTAGTTACTTTTCTATTTTGTAGATGCATGCATTTATATGAAAGGAATGCATGGTACAATTTAATCTGTATGAGAGATTATATTATGACATATGGGTCATGCCTAAATACTAGTTTTCCTAGTCTCAAACATATCATATATGGACATGTGATTAAGTCAATCTGGTCAAATGAGTTTGGAGTTGAATCTCACGTGCATGAGAATATTTCCTTTATAAATTTCACTTCACTTGTATTAGTACTAACATCATGTAGCAACTTCGTGCCCATGTGTAGCATAACCAAATGAAGTATCGAGACTTCTTCTTGCTTGTATTATCACCACGTAGCCTAGATTGTATGCTTATGGTGTAACCAAACAGAAGTGTGTATCAGTATATGTTTCGCATGGACATGATGAAGTATATGACAATTCTCAAAGCCTAGATATATGACCCTAAACTATGAAGAGCCAAAGTCATGTATATTGAGTTGTCATGGCTTTGTTTCACATGGGTTTTCATTAGTACAAAATCCGAGCATATAATGCTACTTCTTGAGACTAATGAACATATAGACGCATGCTCCATGTTTACACCCTATACTGATGGATTTAGGGGTCTAGCTAGACTATAAATTATATGGAAGGAACATGTGTGAATTTCCAACAAAATAGGACCTTATGAAACCAAATCAATATGAGCTTTATTTCTATTTCTATCCTTGATCTGTATCAACAGGGGATGCAAGACCACCATGAGACCAAATCAAGATGGACATATTTTTATTCTTGAATTGTATCAACAAGGGATGCAAGATCGCCATTAGACCAAATCAAGATGGGCATATTTTTATTCTTGAATTATATCAACATGGGATGAAAGATCGCCATGAGACCAAAACAAGATGAGCATAATTTTTAGTCTTGACTTGTATCAACATGGAGATGCAAGGTCACCATGAGACCAAAACAAGAAGAATTTTAGTTGCATCGTGTGCACTTAGTTTGCATCATTATAGGATTGAGGAGTGATACATGACCACTAGGCATCTCATGCATTATCTTGAACTGTATCAACATAGGATGCAAGATCACCATTCGACCAAAACAAGAAGGAACATATTTTTTATTCTTGAATTGTATCAACATGAGATGCAAGATCCCATGAGACCAAAACAAGATGGGCATAATTTTAAGCATGATTTGTATCAACAAGGGATGCTAGAGCCCATGAGACCAAACTAGGTGTGCTATATGGAGCGACATCGAACACCAATAATACTTTGAGACATATGGTGCAAGAGGAATGCATCAAGAAAGGAGCTAGAAGGTAGCCATGTATTCTCACCTTGCCTTGGTTTTTTTACGTGTGATGCGGACGAGCAACGCCGGCGTGTAGCAGCTTGTGGGCGGTGCAGATGACGAGCAGTGCGGCCGACGACGTATGTGGACGGCGGCGAACGGACGACGGCGAGCGGACGACGACGGCGAGCGGACAGCGACGACGGCGGCGAGCGGATGGCCGGCGACGAGCGGACGGACGGCGGCGATGAAGCTAGCAGCGTATGTATGTGCGTGAGCGATGGATGGATGAATGATGAGCTAGCAGTGATGGACTGAATAAGCGATTGATGGATGAGGTGAGCAGCAGCGGCGGCGTGTGGATGAAAAAATGAGCGACCAAATGAGACCAATCCCTTTGTGTGCTTGGTGACCATGTATTTATAGTGAGGGGGAGCAGCAAAGAGCTGTGGCTGCATGTGCGCGCCCATGTTCTGTGATCGTGTGGTCGTGCGATCGTGAGCGTGGCGCTGCTCCTTTCCTTTTCTCTATTTCTTTATTGCTAATTAAACGGCGACGTCCCATCAGCCTGTATGGGCTTAATTAGGCCATCATTTGTCAACGTATGGGCTCTTGCTCTAATCCATTTCCTTGTATGGCTGATGGATGATGAGGCAACACATGTGCATGTACACGTAGGCATTTTTTTAAAGTGGGCTAGGCCTGATTCTAGTAATTCATTAAGGCTAGTTTTGAACACATGGTCTCCTAATATATGCATGCATGCCTAGCTATGTCACGTACGCACAGCTCATGCATGTATATGTACCGCAATCCAATGAATCTTTTTTCTTTGTTGTGCAGCAGATCGCTCTTACAATTGGCTATCTCTATCATTTTTTATGTGTATCCATTAAGATACAACGATATTTTAATGGAGGAACATACCTCGTGATGCTTCTACAACATTGACGCCGCCTCTGACAGTGAAATTTTAGATTGCTTTGATAACATTGGTGTCGCCTCTGACAGTGAAATTTTAGATCGCTTTGACAACATTGGTGCCATCTTTGACGGTGTAATTTTAGATCAGTATCGCCGGCGACGGTGCACGTACATATGAACTGTGTGTTAACCATTTTTCCATATATTCTTTTTCTTTGTCAGCGATAGTGCACGTACATATAAACCATGTGTTCTCCATTTTCCAATAGGTGAAAACTTAATGGTTGTTTATTTATTTCATAATATTTTATAACTGTTGGTTTAATGCGTGCATAATTGACATTCGAAAATATATCATAGGCTTTTTTTTCGAGTCATCAATTTGAGTTGTTGATTATATTTTTAATTCATTTTTTCATGATAACACAGATTGTTGCCTTTTTGTATTTATATTTTAATATTTTATATGGTTTATGCATTTCATTTTATCTTTGTCAAAATCCATGTCAACAAAGTGTTCATCAACATTCTTTTCAGAGGAGGTCAAGCATTCTTCATCTTGCATTCCGGAGTGCAATTCTTTCTTCCGTACCATTGGAGGTGGTATTATTCTTGATAATTTGAGTTCATGTTTCATGATTCACATGTTGTTAAGTATGAGATATATTAAATCCATCAATCTCGTCATTGGAGTTATCTTGGGTTATATTTCACCTAAAGCCTTACCTAAGGATTGTTGCTATCTACGGTGCTTATAAATGACTCAAGTTCTTCTTTTATCCTTCCGATGAATAAGTTTCTCGTCTCCTTGTAATATCAATCCAATCAAATCTTTTCCGTGTATGGCAAGTTGTCACGTCTTAATTTTAGATGTCTTCTATAAGTCCATATCAAGCTTATCCTTTTCGTGGGTGGTTTTTTTCCAACAACTCCGTGCGACCTTTCTCTTTAAGATGCCTTTCAAGTTCATCAGAGGTAGAAGATGTTGTTTTCTTCTCCGTTCTTTTGTTCCGACGATCCAACTTCTATTCTTTCATTCCGGAGGCAGTATGATATTGCTTTCTTCAACCATCATCTCGTTTCTACCGGAGTGTTTGGATGTACTTCTTGTCCACTGCAATCCTTTTCTCATGTCTTTCAACCTACAGGGTTCCCGTGATGTTCCTGGTTCCTCTTTTCTAACGGAGTGTTTTCAACTTCGTTCATCTTCGTTGTATTCTTTCTTTCAATTTGTTCAACCTCTTACGGTTCATTGGTTTCACTCGTTTGTCAAAGAAGCAACTTAGTTTTACCTATTCTCTTTCTCTTCCGTTTTTCCCTCCGGTGCCATTCTAGATCTCGGGACGAGATCCTCCCATAGTGGTGGAGTGTTGTGACGCCCCGAGACCGATATGCCAGGTGTCTTCCAGTTTTCGCTGTTGTTGCCTTGTCATTTCTTGCGTGTCATGCATCTCATATCATGTCATCATGTGCATTGCATTTGCATACGTGTTCGTCTCATGCATCCGACCTTTTTCCCCGTTGTCCGTTTTGCAATCCGGCACTCCTATGTCATCCGGTGTCCCTTTCTACCTCTTTTCGTGTGTGGGTGTTAAACATTTTCGGATTGGACCGATACTTGTCATGCGGCCTTGGTTTACTACCGGTAGACCGCCTATCAAGTTTCGTGCCATTTGGACTTCGTTTGATACTCCAACGGTTAACCGAGGAACCGAAAAGGCCTCGTGTGCGTTGCAGCCCAACACCCCTCCAAGGTGGCCCAAACCCACCAAAACCTTCTCCATCATCTAGGTCGTTTGATCACGATCGCGTGGCCGAAAACCGTGCTCAATTTGGAGCCTCCTAGCTCCCTCTACCTATATATATGTGGCTCTCCCCGAAATTTCGCGCAGTCCAAACCCTAGAAAACTCCTCCCCGCGCCGCCGGACAATTCCTCCCGCGCCGGCCGGACATGTCCACCACGCCCTCCACCTCACTCCGGCCAATGAGGCCCTGCCACGTCACCCGTCGCCGCCTCCCGCGCCAATCGCGATGCGCCACCTCAGCCGCGCCTCCCTCCACCCGCCGAAGCCCGCCGGGGCCTGGGCGAGGCCCTCCCGGCCCATCTCGCCGCCGCCGCGCTTCGCAGGCGCCCCGCCCGAACCCCGTCGGCCGCCATCGCCCGCGGTCGCCGGACCCGCTCGCCGCACCGCCGCGCCATTCCATCGGCGACCTCGCCCCGTCGCCACCTCCCTTGTCGCCGGCCTCCTCGTGCCGCCCCGCGCCGCCACGGCTCGTCGCCGGCCTCCTCGTGCCGCCCCGCGCCGCCACGGCTCGTCGCCGGCCTCTTCCCCACCATCTCGCCGGCACCGCCAACCGCCGACGTCGCCATCTCCGGCCGCCTCTCTCTCCTCTCCGGTGAACAAGGGACGCCGGCGAACCTCGGTTCACATGAAGCTACAGTAACTCCAAATCGAGATCCAAAACTCGGTTGACCTTTTCCCTCCGAAACCCTAATATTTTGCATACATTGACATGCCATAACTTCATCACCATTGCTCCGATTCGTGCATGTAGCATATCAAAATGTTCGTCTCGACGAGTACATCATTTCGTCTCATTGCATCATTTTCTTTTGAGCTCATCTTGATGCCCGAAATGCTGTTGGAAGAGCGCTATGTGATGTTTAGTTGCAGATCTGTTTCAGCAAATGCACTTTTGTCATTTTTGCCATGATTAATGTGTGCATGCTATGATCCTGAGCTCTACATGTGTTTTATAGTATGCCATGCCATCTTTACAGGGGTGTATGCCATGCATTTTTGTGATCTTTGTGGTGACTAGCACAATCATGCAAAGTAGCTTACTCAATGATGCTGATTTCAGGGACTTCAAATTTCACTAAGTCCTTGCCCTGTCATTATTTTATGCCATATGTTCATGTTGTTTCCTAGTGATCCGTGCCTCTTTTGAGTATGATCAGTAAGGATGTTTTTAGAAGATGTTGCGCTATATCTATCCATGTCTTTGGTTGCAATTATGGAGCACCCTACCTTGAGTCAATCGAGCTCTACTTTTGCTATAAAATGTTCCTGGCAGATTGTTAACATGTTTTGCAATTTTGCCAAGCTTGTTGTAGTTGATCCATGCATGCTATGATGTTGTTCTTGCCATGTCTAGCTTCTATGCCATGTCTACTTGCTGGGTGTATGCTTAGTTTGTCATGCCATGCCTCGTAGTGAGTGCATCGAGCTCGTAAACATGCCTACATGATATCTGTTTTGCCATGCTCCAGTTTTTCACTAAGTCTGAATATGTTTAAGTTTTTGCTATGTTCACATGCTTCAATTGTATTTTCTGATCCCTTTTGGCTCATGGTCACTAAGGGACTTTTGTTGTATGCTTTGAGTAGCTTCATACCATGCCTTGCTTTGCCATGATATGTTCCTGTAGCATGTAGTTATCTGTGCTCTAAACATTGCTTCCTGATGATAAATTCCTGACTTGCTGTTAATTTCACTAAGTCTGTAACCTGTAATCTTTGCTCTTTTGCCATGCTTGGTTGAACCTGTTAATGAGTGAATTAGCCGTAGCTCAGTGTTCATCTTTTGTCAAGCATCTTGAGTGGATCTCTGCCATGTATTGTGTTGCTATGTTTGAGTGCAGTAGCTTATTTATCTTGATGCATTATATGGCCTCATGCTGTTTATCGCAGAACCAGGTGCCATATTTGAATTGCTTGCCATTTCCAAACCGTGTCTCCGATTCTGGTATTCTTTATATCGATTTCAACCGAAATCACCTCACCTTTCCAGTGGCACCCTTGAATTTCCAAGTTGAGGCCTGGTTCATTCATCTCTTGTCAAGTCATGCATATGCATCGCATACCGCATCTCGCATATCATACCATGTTCATGTGTGGTTTGTTTACTATGTTGTGTGCTTCCTTTCCGGTGTTTGCTTCTTCGGGTTGGTTCCGGTAACTTCGCGTTTGTGAGGACCCATTCGTCTACGTCCGTTTGTCTTCTTCATGGACTCATTCTTCTTCCTTGCGGGATTTCAGGCAAGATGATCATACCCTCGAAATCACTTCCATCTTTGCTTTGCTAGATGCTCGCTCTTTTGCTATGCCTATGCTACGATGCCTACCACCTGCTTATCATGCCTCCCATATCGTTGAACCAAGCCTCTAACCCACCTTGTCCTAGCAAACCGTTGTTTGGCTATGTTACCGCTTTGCTCAGCCCCTCTTATAGCGTTGTTAGTTGCAGGTGAAGATTGAAGTTTGTTCCTTGTTGGAACATGGAGATGTTGTTCCTTGTTGGAACACGTTTACTTGTTGGGATATCACAATATATATTTTATTTAATTAATGCATCTATATACTTGGTTAAGGGTGGAAGGCTCGGTCTTATGCCTGGTGTTTTGTTCCACTCTTGCCACCCTAGTTTCCGTCATATCGGTGTTATGTTCCCGGATTTTGCATTCCTTACGCGGTTGGGTGATAATGGGAACCCCTTGACAGTTCGCCTTGAATAAAACTTCTCCAGCAATGCCCAACATTGGTTTTACCATTCGCCACCTAGCCTTTTTCTTTCCCTTGGGTCGGCCAGCCCAAGGGTCATCTTATTTAACCCCCCCCCCCCTGGGGCCAGTGCTCCTCTGAGTGTTGGTCCGATCGAGTAGACTGCGGGGCCACCTCAGGGCAACTTGAGGTTTGGTTTTACTCGTAGGATGTCTCATCTGAGTGTGCCCTGAGAACGAGATATGTGCAGCTCCTATCAGGATTTGTCGGCACATTCGGGCGGTGTTGTTGGATTGGTTTTAACTTGTCGAAGTGTCTTGTAGAACCGGGATACCGAGCCTGATTGGAATGTCTCGGGAGAAGGTCTATTCCTTCGTTGACCGTGAGAGCTTGTCATGGGCTAAGTTGGGATCCCCTGCAAGGATTGAACTTTCGAAAGTTGTGCCCGTGGTGATGGGCAGATGGGAATTTGTTAATGTCCGGTTGTAGAAAACCTGAAGTTGACCTTAATTAAAATGCATCAATCGCGTGTGTAACCGTGATGGTCTCTTTCCGGCGGAGTCCGGGAAGTGAACACGGTGTTGGAGTTATGCTTGACGTAGGTTGTTCTACGATCACTTCTTGATCATATTTTCTCGATCGTGCTTTGCCTTCTCTTCTCGCTCTCTTTTGCGAATAAGTTAGCCACCATATATGCTAGTCGCTTGCTGCAGATCCACCTCATACCTTTTACCTTACCCATAAGCTTAAATAGTCTTGATCGTGAGGGTGCGAGATTGCTGAGTCCCCGTGGCTCACAGATACTTCCAAAACCAGCTTGCAGGTGCCGATGAGTCCGTGCAGATGACGCAACCAAGCTCAAGGAGGAGCTCGTTGATGATCTTGTCCTTTATATTGTTTCGTTCTAGTTGATCAGTAGTGGAGCCCAGTTGGGGTCGATCGGGAACCTTTGTCGCTTTTGGGGTTCTTCTTTTATTTTGGTTCCGTAGTCGGACCTTGTTTGTATTTGGATGTTGTAATGCTTTATTCATGTAATTGTGTGAAGTGGCAATTGTAAGCCAACTATGTATCTCTTTCCCTTATGTGTTACATGGGTTGTGTGAAGATTACCTCACTTGCGACATTGCTTTCAATGCGGTTATGCCTCTAAGTCGTGCTTCGACACGTGGGAGATATAGCCGCATCGAGGGTGTTACACTCCCTCTCCCCTACCTCTGCCTAGGGTTTCTACCTCCATCAAATTAGTTAGGGTGGAAAGGAATCGGATGCGGATGCGGCTCAAATGAGTTAGGGTTCATGTAAGGGTGGAAACGAATCAAATTTCTAAGATGAATCATAAAACGAGTAAAATTTGACCACTTATTTCACTTTATAGTTGGATAATTGGAATATTCGCTACCACTTTCCACCCCTATAAGTTCATCAAATTAGATGGTAATTAGGGCAGTAGTTCTTAGGTAATAATTAGTTAGTAAGAACTAGGTACTAATTAGGTACTAGAATATTTTTATTTATAGTAAGTTTATTTTTAGTAAGAACTAGTTGAATTAATAGAACTAGTTAGTAAGAACTTGTTGCTATTTTTTTAGTTAAAGCAATTTTCCCGCATCGACGTGGACGATGCCTATCCCGCATCCTCGTCGCCGAGTCGGCGGAGGACGACACCTGCTTGACCAGATGGGCCATGTCCGGGACTGGGCTCCGCCGGAGTGGTACTGGGAGGAGCTACCTACCGGGGGCGCAGGTTGGTGAGGAGCCAGCCTGTCGTTGACCCGAACCTTCTTTAGTGGCGGTCGCGTGGGCCAGTGACGGTCCAGAGGCTCGAGGACTCCGCGGAGGTGGTGCGTCACCGTGTTAGAGAGGAGGACGCGCACGTCCGTCGCTACTTGTTTGCGTTGGAGCACAGGTTCTCCAATACCTGGCAGGTTCTCCAGGGATCTCACTGGAGCTATGATCCCGTGATGGTTCCTTCTCTGTGGGTGTCCACCGCCCGCGCCGATACCCGTCGTGTGCTAGGGTTTTAGTTGTACTAGTGATGTTATATGTATGACACTATTCGAGATGTATTAGTGATAATATTCGATAATGTACGGACGCATGAGATGATTTACTTTTGCTTATTGAATGCATGCTAATTTGAGTCTTATAAGATATTTTGAAATGTATATCTTGTGTTACTCAATATCCAAGTGGCCAGTCATGTTTGCACGTTACACCTCCGAGTGGCCTATGTTTTGCCGGAGTGTTGATTCATTTCCGTTCCGGCAAATTTCAGGCGCTCGATATATCCTATTTTAGCAAAGGTCATGCCGGATTTTTTCGTGAATTTTGGCATGACTTTTGCCAAAATATGTAGGAAATATCGAGTGCCCCGGATTTGTGTGTTGAGTATCCTGGTAGTTGTCTTCTATCGATTTTCAATTAATGTTTTAACTATGAACATAGGAAATGTCTGACAACAAAAAGGATTTCGGTATTTGCAAATACTGCAAAGACGAGCACGGCCTGTGCGACGGAATCTTCCTAGATGATGATAGGCGCTTCAGCATCAAGCTGGACGAGAACTTCGAAGTGGATACAGTAAGTCACAACGACAAGTCTTTTTTCGTAATTAAGCATGACATCTGCTTCATTTGCTTCAACTTATATTTTTTTTACTATTCTACTAGCGTATCCCCTACCATGCAAGAGTTTTTGTATTGGATAAGATAGGTTTCAGTCATACTATGGAGGTAAAGAAAGTTTATTTGAAGACCGAGCATGGTTATATTTTCCACGCAAAATTATACAATTCAGACGACTACACCTATTTTGGATGCAAAACATGGCGAGCACTATGCAAGACTAATGCATTTCAGCCTGATATGGTTATCACCTTTGATATTCGTCTGGAAGATGATATTGAAGGTAATACCGACATCAGGGTCGATGTGCAGACGCCTCCAGTTACACCAAAATGTAAGTTTCTCAACCATATTTATGTATTTGATATTGTTTAATCAAAAATAGTTGACAACTAATTTGTATTGTCAGCTTATTTCAGTGCAAGCAAACATGTCCAGCGCTTGGTAGACAGGACCTACTACTGTCCCAGGGCTGAACTAAACTGCGAGGAGCTAAGTCATTATGTTTCACGGCTTGAGGATCTTGATACCATCAAGACAAATTTTCTTCCTGGAATTAGAAATCTTAGTACTGAAAACGTGCGACCAATAGTGTTCGTCATGAACTACGGTCACATCTATTTAGGAAGGATGGTAAGATTTTTATTCCTCAGTGCATCTTTTCCATACATTATTTGTGAAGCTAAACTTCATTGCTAAGTATGTGACCATACGATGTTCTTCAACAGGGACTCCCGATGAATGTTGTGCCTTATGGGATCGAGACTAAAGGTACCATGAGTATTATTAGCTTACGGCCAAGATATCCTACATGTTACTTTAGTGCATTCAAGATCAGCGATGAATGCTTAATAGTGCAAGACTGGACCAGATATGTGATGGGGGAGCGCAGACAAGTACTAGGGGGCAGCAAACAGATGTGCTACCCAAAATTAGGAGACAGGTTCATCTGCATGCTCCAACTTGATCAAGGAGGAGAGCTACACATGTTTTATGTTGTTTTACCTAAGAGAGAGCAGCAGGAGTGATTAGCTAGAAATGAGTTTGAGGATGATGATGTGCTACACTATTACTATGATGATAAAATAGCTAGTGTTCGTGGTAATGACTGATGATTATTATTAGCTAGTGTGGGTGGTGATTAAATAAATATTGTTGGTGCTAATGATTATGATGATGATTAAATAGCTTGTGCTGGCGAATTAGATTCAAGTGGAGGCAACATGTGGTGCACATCGAAAGTACTACTAGTCCAAACTAGATCAAGTTTGGATTAGTAGTATACTTTTGAGATGCACCACATATTGCCTCCACTTGAACCTAATCCACCTTCATTTGACACACTGTTATGGACATAATGATGTAAACCTCATAACTGGTATTGTACCAATATTTGTACGATGGCGCATAAATACACTAAAAATAAAAAATAAAAAACAATACTAGTAGTGATGGAAAAAAAACACGCTGCCAGTAGTTACATTAGCAGCAGCGTGGGAGTGAACAAGCGCTGCAGCTATTTGTCCTAGCAGTAGCGCGTGCGGCACGCGTTACTGCTAAGCAATAGTTGTAGCGCCTTATTAGTAGCGCGCCTACCCGCGCTACTAGTGAGCACAAAACCAGTGCTACTGCTAGGGTTTTCCCTAGTAGTGAGAGGTACTCCTCTAAGCTTATTCGTGCAAATCTTACGTCCCTGCTCACACCGTATTCATACCACGAAAGAAACTAGTTGAGTGCTTCGTACTGCATCTTCTTCGTGATACTAAATGCACAAGGTATCCTCCCATTTACTTTTTCACCTTTGCTAGAGGTCATTAGCCTGCCTGGATTTCAATTCAGGGTCAGTCAAATCACAATTAAAATAAGCAGCACCCGCTTAGGCGCATGGAGCACCTAGTTCGCCTGTTCGCCGAGGAAGCGGCGCATCGTTGTCTATCATAGGGGTGTGGGGCGCAGGAGCTGCTTGCACTCGATCTGGAGGTCGGCGGGGCTTGAAGGGATGGCCGGGGCGGTGCGGTGAGGTCAAGGGGAGGGCGGAGGCAGGGGACTGGGCCGGTGGTCGCTGGCGTTTCGAGGAAGATCATAACACTGACTGGCTAGAGGTAGATGAAGGCGATCTGCCCGTTCTTTGTACATCGGACGGTGCAGAAAAAATGGACTGACCTATTTGTTTTCAGTCGACTATTATTTTCATAGGACCACACCTTATGGTGTGCTGGGGGAGCATCTGCATTTCCCAGCCATCCCTGTGCTCATATTTCAAAATCCTAGAATCTAGTAGTAATTTTGTGTGCCATGCATGTTGTAGAGCTATCATATGTCTCCCGTCATTTATTTCTCACCGACCTGCTATCTGCTACCTTTACGCTGTACTACTTGTGCACACACTTCACCCATACTCACACTATTGTTTTTTTATGCATGGGTATTTTAGACTCTGACGCAGTATTGATGAATACAAAAAACAAAAGACAGAAGTCGCTCCAGTGTAATTCAAAGATAAGCACTAAGTGTCTCAGCGTTCTAAAGGGTGCAGTGCCAGCAGATGGAGATAGTAAACGTAGCTCTGCTGTTGATGATCTCAATTGCCACACACAACCATCCCCGGTGCTTGCTTTAACTTAGCGCTGTCAAATGTGGTTGCATGTTGCATATGGTGTCTAGCTTGTATAGCTTCCAATTTGGTTAAATTGCATCAGCTTACTTTACACATTATACCTTTGATAATGACATGCCTTCCTGTTTTTGATACATACTACATATGTCTATTAACCATGTTCGTACATCAAACTAATGCTATTTTGTATCCCTCATCAATCACTTATGACGAGACAGTCACCCGAGTGGGTTACTGTGAGACGCGCTACTCGTTTAAAGAGTGTAGTGTCATCCTCCCCACATGATTCTCAAGAAACAGCAAGGCTAAATGAAGATAGTCAACATAGCTCTCTAGTTGATGACCGCACTTCCCTCACCACCATCGCAGGTGCTTGCTCTTACTTGGCAGTGTGATATGTGGTTGCATGTTGCATATGGTGTCTACCTTTTAATTCTTCTAATTAGGGTAAATTGCATCTACTTAGTTAACACAATATACCTGTGAATATGACATGTATTCCTATTTTTGGTACATATTATGTCTTTGTATTAACCATGTTCTTAATCGAACTACTTTTCTTGTGTATCCCTCAGCAATCACTTCTGACGAGACACCTTCAAGTTGACAATGTAATATTGGTTGCATCTTGCATATCATTTCAAACATGTATTGCCTCTAATTTGTTGAAGTGCCCCTTATAACGAGACACATCTACCTTGGTAGAGTGATTTTGGTTGGATCTTTCATATGGTGTCTAGATTGCATTGCTTCCAATTTGTTGAAATGCCTTCTGCTTAGCATTTTTCGTACATATTCCATCCTCCTACAATGTGGTTGCCATACATAAAAGTTGTGTTCGTCAGTATCATGCATCAACGAATTTGGAAGTGCGAATTTCATTACTTTTTCTTGTGTGTTTACTTGACAAGGCAAAATCTAAAAGGACGAAGGCACGGAATGATGGTGGTCCTCTGTAGCAACCGAAACAGATGATCTCTGCAGATTCTCCTGCTACTCCTACTGCAGTGCAAGTTCCAAATCTCATCTCTCCTACTCCACAACCCCAGGTGCTTGCTCTAACATGGAAGTGTGATATCTGGTTGCATGTTGCATATGGTGCCTAGCTTGTATTGCTCCTAATTTGTTAAATTGCATCTCCTTAGCTTACACATTGTACATGTAAATATGACACACCTTCCTGTTTTTGGTACATACTACGTCTGCCTATCACACCATGTTCTTACATCAAACTACTATTCTTGTGTATCCTGCATCTATCGCTTATGATGAGACAGTCACGCCCGTGGGTTAGTATGAGACGCGCTACTCTTATAAAGAGTGCAGTTTCATCCTCTCCACATGATTCTCAAGAAACAGCAAGCCTAATTGAAGATATTGAGTGTAGCTCTATACTTGAAGACCGCACTTCCCTACACCACCATCGCAGGTGCTTGCTCTAACTTCGCAGTGTGATATGTGGTTGCATGTTGCATATGGTGTGTAGCTTGTAATGCTTATAATTAGGGTAAATTACATCTTCTTAGTTTACACATTATACCCGTGAATATGACATGCCTTCCTATTTTTGGTACACACTACATCTACCTGTGAATATGACATGCCTTCCTATTTTTTGGTACACACTACATCTATGTGTTAACCATGTTCTTACATGAAACTACCTCTCTTCTGTATCCTGCATTAATCACTTACGATGAGACACCTTTATTCATTGCATATTGCATATTATTTCTAGCCTGTTGCGATGTATTGCTTCTAATTTGGTCAAATACATTTGTTAGGCCACCCTTTTAATTTGGCAGAGTGATATTGGTTTCATCTTTCATATGGTTTCCAGCTTGCATTGCTTCTAACTAGTTCAAACACCTTGTGCTTAGTTTACACTTTATACATCATACATGCCAATATGTCATGCCGTCCTGTTTTTCATACATATTCCATCCTCCCATCATGCGGTTGTCTTACATGAAAGTAGTGCTCGTTAGTATCATGCATCAATGAGTTCTTAAGAGCAAATTTTATTCCTTTTTCTTGTGGGTTTGACTTGACAAGGCAAAATCAAAAAAGAGGAAGGAAAAGAGTAAGAAAGGCGATGATGGTGGCCCTCTGCAGCAACGTAAACGGAGCATCTGTACGGATTCTCCTTTTACTGCTAGTGCATTACAAGTTCCAAGTCTCCGCTCCCCTACTCCACCATCCAAGGTGCTTGCTCTAACTTGGCAGTGTGTTATCTAGTTGCATGTTGCATATGGTGTCTAGCTTGTATTGCTCCTAATTAGTGTAAACTGCGTCTGCTTAGCTTACACATGATACGTGTAAATATGACACGCTTTCCTGTTTTTGGTACATACTATATCTGTCTATCACACCATGTTCTTACATGAAACTACTCTTCTTGTGTATCCTGCGTCAGTCACATATGATGGGACACCTTTAAGTTGGCAGTGTGATATTGGTTTGCGTCTTGAATATGATTTCTAGCATGTAGTGCTTCTAGTTTGATGAACACCACCTATGACGAGACAGTTTTAACTTGGTAGAGTGATATTGGTTGCACCTTCCATATGGTGTCCAGCTTGTAGTGCTTCTAATTTGCTGAAGTGCCTTCTGCTTAGTTACCACATCATAGGTGTGAATATGTCAAGTCGTCCAGTTTTTCGTACATATTCCATCCTCGTATCATGACTTTGCCTTTCATCAGAGTAGTGTTCGTCAGTATCATGCATGAATGAGTTCTGAAGAGCGAATCTTATTCCTTTTTCTTGTCGATTTGACCTCACAATGCAAAATCAATAAAGCGGAAGGAAATTGGTAAGGCATTGGATGATGGTGGTTCTTCCGAGCAACTGAAACGGAGGGTCTCTACAGATTCTACTCCGCCATCCTCCCAACAAGATTCACAAGACAACGCAAGGCTAGGCAGTCAACGTAGCTGTGTAGATGATGAGCACATCTCCCCTACTCCACCATCACAGGTGCTTGCTCTAACTTGGTACTATTATATGTGGTTGCATGTTGCGTATGATGTCTAGCTTGTATTGCTTCTAACTTTGTTGAATTGCATATGCTTACTTTACACATAATGCTTGTGAATATGACACATGTTCCTATTTCTAGAAAATACGTGTAGATGATGAGCACATCTCCCCTACTCCACCATCATAGGTGCTTGCTCTAACTTGGAACTGTTATATGTGGTTGTGTGTTCCATATGATGTCTAGTTTGTATTGCTTCTAGTTTGTTGAATTGCATCTGCGTAGCTTACAACTTATACCTACAACGATCACTTACCCATAAGGCACATTTAACTTGGGAGTGTGATGTAGGTTGCATCTTGCATTGTCTTCTAGCTTGTACTGCTTCTAATTTCTTGAAATGGCACTTACGATGAGACACTTTTTACCTTATAGAGTGATATTGGTTGCATGTTCATATTGTGCCTAGCTTTCATTTCTTCTAATTTTGTTGAAATGCCTTCTGCTTACTATTTTTCATACATATTCCATCCTCCTATCGTACGTCTGAATATGCAATGTTGTCTTCTTTTTGTATATATTCCATCGTCCTATCCTACGCTTGCCTTACATCAAAGTAGTGTTCGTCTGTATCATGCATCAACCAGTTATGTAGAGCTAATTTTATTCATCTTCTTTTGGATTTGACTTCATAAGGCAATATCAGAAAATAGGAAGGAAAAGAGTAAGTTAGGGGATGTTGGTGGTCCTCCGGACCGACGCAAACAGAGACTCTCTAGATTTGCCACTGCTACTGCTAATGAAGTTGAAGTCCCAAGTCTACATGATGAGTTCATCTCCAGTACTCCATCGCACGTGCTTGCTCTAAGTTGACAGTGCGATAATTGGTTTCATGTTGCATATGTTGCCTAGCCTGTATTTCTTCTATTTTGATTAAATTGCACCTGCTGAGTTTATATGTTATACATGTGCATATGGCATGCCTTTCTGTGTCTAGAATACACTACATCTATCAAGCATACTATGTTCTTACATCAAAGTACTATTGTTGTGTATCCCGCATCAGTCACTCATGATTGGACGCTTTTAACATGGAAGTTTGATAGTGGTTGCATCTTGCATTGATTTCTATGTTGTACTGCTTCTAATTTTTCGAAATGCCACTTATGACAAGACACTTTTAACTAGGCAGAGTGATATTGTTTGCATCTTTCATATGGTGTCTAGCTTGCATTACTTCTATTTTTTTGAAAATCCTTCTGCTTAGTTTACACATCTTAGTTGTGAATATGTCACGCCGTCCTGTTTTTCTTACATATTCCATCCGCATACGGTTGTCTTGCATCAATGAGTTTTGAAGAGCGATTTTATTCTTTTGTGTTGTGGGTATGCCTTGACATGGCAAAGTCAAAAAAGAGCAAGGAAGAGAATATAGTAGGGAATGGTGTTACTCGTCGGGTGAAACGGAAAAGGATCTGCCCTCGAGATTCTGCGGGTACTTATAGTGCAGTAGAATGTCCAAGTCCACCGGCTAAATCTACAAACACAGTATCACCTACTCCACCAGCTGCAGCATCCGCTTCAACTGTACCAGCATCTCAACGAGTTACTCGCTCTTTTGCTCCGGAACTGGCCAGTTCCCAAGCTGCATTCACACCTAACACTACTTCCGAAGCACTGCAGACCCAACAGGACTTGGCAAGATCAGATGAACCTCATGAGCATCAACACCAAGAAGGTACCTGACCGAGTCAAGTTGCAGTTGCATGCTCCTTTATATGTACTCTCACAGTTTGATGTGCACTAACACTTTCCATATTCGTTGTTGAACTAGCACCACGGCGCAAGCGGAAACAGACATCAGGTATAATGCTTGACAGATTAACAAAATCTAAAGGAGGAAGAATGGAGATCCATTTTGAGGCGGGTTTAAAAAGGCCACGTGATGCTACAGAGTCAGCCAAGTTAGTATCAGAGGCAGCCATTGCCGTTAGGTGTCATGCACGTATCCTCCCAACGTGGATCCAATATAGGAATGAGAAAACAATACCTAGTTTAACACCTTCCTTGACCATTTATCCATAAGTAATGTTATTCATCGCAATTTGTAATATTGTCTTGCTCTGTGCCATACTTTCTAGCTTCCTCCTAATAAGAGTCACATTCTTTTTTCAACAGATGAGGTTCAAGTTTGATCCGAAAGATGATGCAACTAAACAAGCATGCACTCATGTTTTTCAGTCTGCTCTGCGACAGTATCGGTACCACCTTAGAAAATCTCACTTTGAAGGCAAGGCTAACAATGAAATCGCCCAAAAATCTCTAGTGGAATATATTACAGATGAAGACTAGACATCCCTTGTTAAACATTGGTCTGATCCAAAGAATCAGGTAGGGTATATGTATTTGATCAGACCACATATTGAACTTGTATTTATGTATGTGCCTTACAAGTGTATCTTCTTCTAGGCTAACTGTTTGAAGAACAAGACCAATTGTTCTAAAGTGAAATTCCAACAGACAACAGGATCTCATAGCTATATTGCACACTACGAGGCTCTTGTAAATAGCTGCTACTTCCTTCTTTTTTGTGCCATATTATCGTATCTATATTGACTTGTTCCAAATACAGAGGAAAACCCATGCGGACCAAAAAGAACCTGAACCGAATGGAGTGCAAATCTTCAAGGATTGCCACACCAGCAAGATAAAGGGCATGAGCACACCAGTTCAGGCCACTGTTGTAAGTCCTTACTCCTCCTGCCTTTGAACTGATTGGTACTGTGATGTGTTCATTTAACTGCTTGGTTTGCAGCCAATGCCAGTTACTCTGTTCACTTTTATACACAATTGTCTTAACGTATCATTTCACCTTACATGGTTTAAAAGAGATGAAGGATATTCTTTTGGTCTTGATCTGTAATCTAGTTGTGATGTTCACGTGCGCACACAATGATAGAATATCCTGTTTGGTTTATATCTGTTTGCCCATGATATGAATGATGTCATACTATGTTCATCCTACTTTAAACCATGTCTCTTTATCCTTAGATGTCAACAAATGTGAGGAAATAGACAATACAGTAGGCATGCTACATTGACATATGTTCCGAAAGTGGTTTTATTATGTAGTTGGCACTATAATACATGCTAATGTATTACAGTACGTAGTTCACCAAAATAAGTTATGTATAAACGTGAAACCTACTTTGTTTGTTTTTGTCTCATTAGTAACTTATCTGGTACACTAATCTACAAGTTCAAACTTTCAGCAAGCTATGGAACAAATGATTAAACAGCCACAACCACCTGAGGGTGACAAGGCTACCACAGGCACAATGTCACCTCTTGCTGTCGCGCGTTAGTATCTCTCCACTAACAGTGCAAAAAGCACCTTCCTGTGTAATTCTGGGTTAGTTGTCAAGATAACCTCGTCCAAATCGCCTACTGAACAAAATCTTCCGGCTAGACAGAGTGATATATCTGTGCTACAGACACAAGTCCAATCCCTAATGGACGTTGTGTCGGAAATAAAAATAGTGGTTGACAAATGTCGTGAAGATATGAATGGTTTTGAAACCAGACTATCAGACATTTGCTTCGTTGTTCAAGAGCAATGGCGGAAAAAAGGGGAAGATCATGCTGCTCCATCAGATTCTACAACCTGAAACATAAACACTCAAGTCAAATGATTTGTGCTTCTATACATCTGATGGTGCTTTTATCTGCAAGGACTGTAAACTTTATGCCAATAGGCCTTTTGTTGTATGGTTAGAATTTAATTTGTTGTGATATAGCATTTATGATGCTACCAAAGGCTGCAGTAATTACGACGCTATTTTTTTGTAGTGTAGGTTTATCTTAGTAATGTATTCGGCCGAAAGCTTCGTAGGAGCCCAACATGCCAACATTCGTCGGGCCCATTCCAATTGGGCTAAAAACGATTCTGGGCCGAAATTTGCATGTAGCCCACTAAAAATATCTGGGCCTAAATCAGCATAAGCTTTCATATTTTTCTGGTAGGCCTGTGCCCATAGTGGGCCTTTAACAGGCCTAAATATAATTTGGACCCTTAGTAATAACAGCCCATTTACATGTGTAAATATCTCGAACCCATAAAAACAAGGGCCTTTAATAGGCCGAAAGTAAGATTTGGGCCCTGATTGTGCCAAATAACCCACTGGTCGGACCATTTACAATGTGGATCGTCCACAGGCCGAAATTCAGACGGGTCGTAAATGCGCCGACCTACTACACGGGCCTTTAACAAGCCAGAAGTTCGGTCGGGCTTGATTAGTGTCATTTTTTATGGGCCACTAGTGGGCCCGATGTGGCGTTGGGCCACATATGGCCCATGGATTTCGTCCGACGTTAACAGGCTGAAAGTCACAACAGGCTGAAAGTGGCCCAAATCTGTAGTGGGCCTCTAACAGGCCGAATGTCAGACATGGCCGAATATGACCCATATCCTTCACGGTCGTTTATGGGCCGAAAGTCTCAATGGCCTATAAATGGGCCCAAATGAAGCAGGACCTTTAACAGGCCGGAAACACACCGGACCGTAATTTGGCCCAAATTCTTAGCGGACTATTAATGGGCCGGACGTGACAATGGGCAGTGATGATGACAAGTTTAGGATGGGCCGTTGATGGGCCGATTTGACACTAGCCGTACAGGCCTTAACTGAGAATGTTCGGCCTTTAGCTGGGCCGGCCCATTATGGTCTACAAAATCTTGTGGGCCTTTAGCTTGGTTGGCCCATTATGGTCCGCTAAATCTTGTGGGCCTTTAGTTGGGCTAGCCCATTATGGCCCGCTAAATCTTGTGGGCCTTTAGTTGGGCTGGCCTATTTAATCTTTATGGGCCACTTTTGGGCCTGTCCATGTGTCAATGTATCATAGGCGCATCTCACCCATTGGATGAGTGACACCTATCCCTACGGTGAGCAAGCACGTGTTTCCTCCGGCCAATGAGTATTTCACACGTGGAAAATCCCCATTGGTCCGGGCTGTTAACGGGTTATCGGATCCAAAACCGGACCCGATAGCTCAAAAGTGTTCTGTTATAGTGGATGCCATGTGTCGGTCACCCTTGATGAAAGCACTTCTATGACGCGTGATTTATTGTCATGAAAGTGGACACTTCCGTGATGATAATTTTGGTAATGTCATGGAACACTTCTACGACAGCACAGGTATGACTATCTTGATTCTGTCATAAATTTGGCATGGATGTACATGCACGACAGAAAACATGACCTACTGTGACAAACACGTATCATCACAGAAGTGTATTTTTTGTAGTGTATAGATTGGTGCTTGTGGGTGACTAGTAGTGTTGATTACATCTTGTAGTTGATTACTATATGGTTTATTTGGTGGAAGATTAAATGTTTAGATCCATTATTCCATTTAATACTCCTCTGATCATGAGCATGTTTATCATTTGTGAGTAGTTACTTTTGTTCTTGAGGTCACGGGAGAAATCATGTTGCAAGTAATCATGTGAACTTGATACGTGTTCGATATTTTGATAGTATGTATGTTGTTATTCCGTTAGTGGTGTCATGTTAACGTCGACTACATGACACTTCACCATGTTTGGGCCTAAGGGAATGCATTGTGGAGTAGCAATTAGATGGCAGGTTGCGAGAGTGACAGAAGCTTAAACCCCAGTTTATGCGCTATTTCGTAAGGGACCGATTGGATCCAAAAGTTTAATGCTATGGTTAGAATTTATTCTTAATACTTTTCTCGTAGTTGCAGATGCTTGCGGGAGGGTTAATCATAAGTAGGAGGTTTGTTCAAGTAAGAATAGCACCTAAGCACCGGTCCACCCACATATCAAATTATCAAAGTAGCAAACACAAATGAAACCAACATGATGAAAGTGACTAGATGAAATTCCCGTGTACCCTCAAGAACGCTTTGCTTATCCTAAGAGACCGTTTTGGCATTTCCTTTGCCTCAAAAGGATTGGGCTACCTTGCTGCACTTTTGTTCCTATTATCATTACTTGCTCGTTACAAATTATCTTGCTATCAAACTACTCCATTACTTACAATTTCAGCACTTGCAGACATTACCTTACTGAAAACTATTTGTCATTTCCTTCTCCTCCTCGTTGGGTTCGACACTCTTACTTATCGAAAAGAGCTACAATTGATCCCCTGTACTTGTGGGTCATCAAGGCTATTTTCTGGCGCCGTTGCCGTGGAGTGAAGCGCCTTTGGTAAGTGGGATTTTGTAAGGATACATTTATATAGTGTGCTGAAATTTATTGTCACTTGTTACTATGGAAAACAATCCTTTGAGGGGTTTGTTCGGGGTATCTTCACCTCGTCCGGAACAACAATTAGCTACCCCTCAACCTACTGCACCTACTGAAAATATTGAATATGAAATTCCTTCGGGTATGATAGAACAACTGCTAGCTAATCCTTATGCAGGAGATGGAACCGAAAATCCTGATATGCACTTGATATATGTGGAACAAATTTGTGGATTGTTTAAGTTTGCAGGCTTACCCAGGGATCAAGTTATGAAAAAGGTTTTCCCTTTATCTTTGAAGGGAAAAGCATTGGCATGGTATAGGCTATGTGATGATATTGGATCATGGAATTGGAATCGTTTGAAATTGGAGTTCCACCAAAAAATTTATCCTATGCATCTAGTTCATCATGATCGGAATTATATATATATAATTTTTGGCCTCGTGAAGGAGAAAGTATCGCTCTAGCTTGGGGAGGCTTAAGTCAATGTTATATTCATGCCCCAATCATGAGCTCTCAAGAGAAATTATTATCCAGAATTTTTATGCTCGGCTTTCTCTTAATGATCAAACCATGCTTGATACTTCTTGTGTTGGTTCATTTATGAAGACTATTGAATTCCGGTGGGATCTTTTGGAAAGAATTAAACGCAACTCTGAATATTGGGAACTCAACGAAGGTAAAGATTCAGGTATTAAACTTAAGTATGATTGTGTTAAATCTTTTATGGATACCGATGCTTTTCAAAAGTTTAGCACTAAATATGGACTTGACTCTGAGATAGTAGCCTCTTTTTGTGAATCATTTGCTACTCATGTTGAACTCCCTAAGGAGAAGTGGTTTAAATATCACCCACCTATTAAAGAAGAAATTAAAGAACCAGTACCAGTTAAAGAAGAAACTATACTTTATAATGTTGATCCAGTTGTTCCTTCTACTTATATTGAGAAACCACCGTTCCCTGTTAGGATAATGGACATGCTAAAGTTTCAACTGTGGTTAACAAAAGCAATATTAGAACACCTAAACCCAATTAACAAATTAAAGTAGAACCTAGTATTGCTATGCTTAAAGATCTCTTGGAAGAAGATATGGATGGGCATGTTATTTACTTTTGTGAAGAAGCGGCTAGAATTGCTAAACCTGACAAAAAAGATAAACATAGACCTGTTGTTGGCATGCCTGTTATTTTAGTTAAAATAGGAGATCACTGTTATCATGGTTTATGTGACATGGGTGCTAGTGTGAGTGCTATTCCTTACACTTTATATGATGAAATTGTGAAAGACATAGCACCTGCTGAGATAAAAGAAATAGATGTTACTATTAAACTTGCTAATAGAGGCACCATATCACCAGTTGGGATTATTAGAGATGTTGAAGTCTTGTTTGGGAAAATTAAATACCCTGCTGATTTTCTTGTTCTTGGTTCCCCGCAAAATGACTTTTGTTCTTGAATACAGTTAATGCTAAGATAGATTGTAAGAAACAAACTATTGGTGTTAGCTTTGGTGATGAGTCTCATGAGTTTAATTTTTCCAAGTTTAGTAGAAGTCATCATGAAAAAGAAATGCCTAGTAAGGATGAATTAATTGGTCTTGCTTCTATTGTTGTTCCACCTTTAGAACAATATTTTCTAGACCATGAAAATGATTTACATATGCATGAAAGAAATGAAATAGATAAGGTTTTCTTTGAATAATGTCCTCTTCTTAAACACAATTTGCCTATTGAAACTCTAGGAGGTCCTCCTCCACATAAAGGTGATCCTGTGTTTGAATTAAAACAATTGCCAGACACTTTGAAATATGCTTATCTTGATGAAAAGAAAAAATATCATTTTATTATTAGTGCTAACCTTTCAGAACATGGAGAAGAAAGATTATTGAAAGTTCTAAGGAAGCATCAGGCTGCTATTGGATATACTCTTGATGATTTAAAGGGCATTAGTCCCACTCTATGTCAGCACAAAATTAATATGGAACCTGATGCTAAACCTGTTGTTGATCACCAACGTCGGTTGAATCCAAAAATGAAAGAAGTGGTAAGAATGGAAGTCTTAAAACTTCTGGAAGAAGGTTTAATCTATCCTATTACTGATAGTAGATGGTTAAGTCTTGTTCATTGTGTCCCTAAGAAAGGAGGTATTACTGTTGTTCCTAATGATAAGAATGAACTTATTCCACAAAGAATTGTTATAGGCTATAGAATGGTAATTGATTATAGAAAATTAAACAAAGCAACTAGAAAAGATCATTACCCTTTGCCTTTTATTTATCAAATGCTTGAAAGATTATCTAAGCACACACACTTTTGCTTCCTAGATGGATACTCTGTCTTTTCACAAATACCTGTTTCTCAACCTAATCAAGAATATATGTGGATGACATACAGTTGATGGGAAATGATATAGAACTTTTGGAAAGCATAAAGGCCTACTTGAATAAGTGTTTTTCAATGAAGGACCTTGGAGAAGCTGCTTACATATTAGGCATCAAGATCTATAGAGATAGATCAAGATGCCTCATTGGTCTTTCACAAACACATACCTTGACAAGATATTGAAGAAGTTCAATATGGATCGGTCCAAGAAGGGGTTCTTGCCTGTATTGCAAGGTGTGAGATTGAGCGCATGCAGCTCATTGCCCGACCTTGGCAGAAGAAAGAGAAAAGATGAGTGTCATCCCCTATGCCTCAGCCATAGGCTCTATTATGTATGCCATGCTGTGTACCAGACCTGATGTGAACCTTGCCATAAGTTTGGTATGGAGGTACCAAAGTGATCCCGGTATGGAATACTGGACAGCGGTCAAGAATATCCTGAAGCACCTGAAAAGGACTAAGGATATGTTTCTCATTTATGGAGGTGCCGAAGAGCTCGTCGTAAAGGGTTACGTCGATGCTAGCTTCGACACAGATACGGATGACTCCAAGTCACAAACCGGATACGTGTATATTTTGAATGGTGGGGCAGTCAGCTAGTGCAGTTGCAAGCAAAGCGTCGTGGCAGCATCTACATGTGATATTTGTAAAGTACATACGGATCTGAATGTCGCAGATCCGTTGACTAAACCTCTTCCACAAGCAAAACATGATCAGCACCAGAACTCTATGGGTGTTTGATTCATCATAATGTAACTAGATTATTGACTCTAGTGCAAGTGGTAGACTGTTGGAAATATGCCCTAGAGGCAATAATAAAATGGTTATTATTATATTTCCTTGTTCATGATAATTGTCTATTGTTCATGCTATAATTGTAACAACCGGAAACCATAATACATGTGTGAATACATAGAGCACAACATGTCCCTAGTGAGCCTCTATTTTACTAGCTCGTTGATCAATAGATGGTTACTGTTTCCTGACCATGGACATTGGATGACATTAATAACGGGATCACATCATTAGGAGAATGACGTGATGGACAAGACCCAATCCTAAGCATAGCACAAGATCGGGTAGTTCGTTCGCTAGAGCTTTTCTAATGTCAAGTATCTTTCCTTGGACCATGAGATTGTGTAACTCCCGGATGTCATAGGAATGTTTTGGGTGTATCAAACGTCACAACATAACTGGGTGACTATAAAGGTGCACTACAGGTATCTCCGAAAGTGTCTGTTGGGTTGCCATGAATCGAGACTAGGATTTGTCACTCCGTGTGACCGAGAGGTATCTCTGGGCACACTCGATAATGCATCATCATAATGAGCTCAATGTGACTAAGGAGTTAGCCACGGGATCATCCGTTACGGAACAAGTAAAGAGACTTGCCGGTAATGAGATTGAACAAGGTATGGAATACCGACGACCGAATCTCGGGCAATTAACATACCGATGGACAAAGGGAATTGTATACGGGATTGATTGAATCCCTGACATCCTGGTTCATCTGATGAGATCATCGTGGAACATGCGGGAGCCAATATGGGTACCCAGATCCCGCTATTGGTTATTGGCCGGAGAGGTGTCTCGGTCATGTCTACATGATTCTCGAACCCGTAGGGTCTACACAATTGAGGTTCGGTGACGCTAGAGTTGCAATGGGAATAGTATGTGGTCACTGAAGGTTTTTCGGAGTCCCATATGAGATCCCGGACATGACGAGGAACTCCGAAATGGTCCGGAGGTGAAGATCGATGTAACGGCCTCGATGCGGCTATATATCCCACGTGTCGAAGCATGACTTAGAGGCATAACCGCATTGAAAGCAATGTCGCAAATGAGGTAATCTTCACACAGCCCGATGTAATACATAAGGGAAAGAGATACATAGTTGGCTTACAGTCGCCACTTCACACAATACATGAATAAAGCATTACATCATCCAGATACAATCAAGGTCCGACTACGGAACCAAAATAAAAGAAGACTACCCCCAAATGCTGCATAGATCCCCGATCGACCCCAACAGGGCTCCACTACTGATCAACTAGAACGAAACAACACAAAGGACAAGATCTTCATCGAGCTCCTCCTTGAGCTCGGTCGAGTCACCTGCACGGTATCATTGAACACCTGCAAACTAGTTTTGGAAGTATCTGTGAGTTACGGGGACTCAGCAATCTCACACCCTCGCGATCAAGACTATTTAAGCTTATAGGAAGGGTAAAGGTATGATGTGGAGCTGCAGCAAGCGACTAGCATATTTGGTGGCTAACATATGCGCGAAAGAGAGCGAGAAGAGAAGGCAAAAGCACGGTCGAACAACTATGATCAAGAATTGATCCTAGAACAACCTACATCAATCATTACTCCAACACCGTGTTCACTTCCCGGACTCCGCCGAGAAGAGACCATCACGGTTACACACGCGGTTGATGCATTTTAACTAAGTTAAGTTTCAGGTTATCTACAACCGGACATTAAAAAATTCCCATCTACCCATAACCGCGGGCATGGCTTTCGAAAGTACAAATCCCTGCAGGGGAGTCCCAACTTAGCCCATCACAAGCTCTCACGGTCAATGAAGGATATTCCTTCTCCCAAGACAATCCGATCAGACTCGGCATCCCGGTTACAAGACATCCTCGACAATGGTAAAACAAGTCCAGCAACACCGCCCGAATGTGCCGACAAATCCCAATAGGAGCTGCACATATCTCGTTCTCAGGGCACACTCAGATAGGTCAAGCTACGAGTAAAACCAACCCTCAAGTTGCCCCGAGGTGGCCCCGCAGGCTGCCCAGTTCGGACCAACACTCAGAGGAGCACTGGCCCAGGGGGTTTAAATAAAGATGACCCTTGAGTCCGCGGAACCCAAGGGAAAAAGAGGCTAGGTGGAGAATGGTAAAACCAATGTTGGGCATTGTTGGAGGATTTTTATTCAAGGCGAACTGTCAAGGGGTTCCCATTATAACCCAACCGTGTAAGGAACGCAAAATCCGGGAACATAACACCGATATGACGGAAACTAGGGCGGCAAGAGTGGAACAAAACACTAGGCATAAGGCCGAGCCTTCCACCATTTACCAAGTATATAGGTGCATTAAGATAAACAAGATAATATGGTAATATCCCAACAATAAGCATGTTCCAACAAGGAACGATCTCCAAACTTCACCTGCAACTAGCAACGCTATAAGAGGGGCTGAGCAAAGCGGTAACATAGCCAAACAACGGTTTGCTAGGACAAGGTGGGTTAGAGGTTTGACATGGCAATATGGGAGGCATGATAAGCAAGTGGTAGGTATCGAAGCATAGGCATAGCAAAAGAGCAAGCATCTAGCAAGCAAAGACAGAAGTGATTTCAAGCGTATGGTCATCTTGCCTGCAAAGTTCTCAGAGTTGCCTTGATCCTCGTAAGCGTACTCAACGGGCTCCTCGTTCACGTACTCATCTCCCGTCTCTACCCAAGCAAGAACAACAAACAAAAAGGAACACAATCAACCACGTGCAATGCTCAAGCAACATGATGCAAACATGGTATGATATGCGGGATGCATTATGTGATGCATATGCATGATTTGCAAAGGAAGGATAGAACCTGGCCTCAACTTGGAAATCCAAGAGTGCCACTGGAAAGGGGAGTTGATTTCGGTCGAAATCGATATAAAGATCACCGGAATCGGATGCATGGTTTGGAAATGACAAGCAAAACAAATATGGCACTGGTTTGCGATAAACAGCATGAGGCCATATAATGCATCAAGATAAATAAGCTACTGCACTCAAACATAGCAACTCAATACATGGCAGAGATCCACTCAAGATGCTTGACAAAAGATGAACACTGAGCTACGGCTAATTCACTCATTAACAGGTTCAACCAAGCATGGCAAAAGAGCAGAAGATTACAGGTTACAGACTTAGTGAAATTAACAGCAAGTCAGGAATTTATCATCAGGAAGCAATGTTTAGAGCACGATAACTACATGCTACAGGAACATATCATGGCAAAGCAAGGCATGGTATGAAGCTACTCAAAGCATACAACAAAAGTCCCTTAGTGACCATGAGCCAAAAGGGACCAGAAAATACAATTGAAGCATGTGAACATAGCAAAAACTTAAACAGATTCAGACTTGGTGAAAAACTGGAGCATGGCAAAACAGATATTATGTAGGCATGTTTACGAGCTCGATGCACTCACTACGAGGCATGGCATGACAAACTAAGCATACACCCAGCAAGTAGACATGTCATAGAAGCTAGACATGGCAAGAACAACATCATAGCATGCATGGATCAACTACAACAAGCTTGGCAAAATTGCAAAACATGTTAACAATCTGCCAGGAACATTTTATAGCAAAAGTAGAGCTCGATTGACTCAAGGTAGGGTGCTCCATAATTGCAACCAAAGACATGGATAGATATAGCGCAACATCTTCTAAAAACATCCTTACTGATCATACTCAAAAGAGGCACGGATCACTAGGAAACAACATGAACATATGGCATAAAATAATGACAGGGCAAGGACTTAGTGAAATTTGAAGTCCCTGAAATCAGCATCATTGAGTAAGCTACTTTGCATGCTTGTGCTAGTCACCACAAAGATCACAAAAATGCATGGCATACACCCCTGTAAAGATGGCATGGCATACTACAAAATACATGTAGAGCTCAGGATCATAGCATGCGCACATTAATCATGGCAAAAATGACAAAAGTGCATTTGCTGAAACAGATCTGCAACTAAACATCACATAGCCCTCTTCCAACAGCATTTCGGGCATCAAGATGAGCTCAAAAGAAAATGATGCAATGAGACGAAATGATGTACTCGTCGAGACGAACATTTTGATATGCTACATGCACGAATCGGAGCAACGGTGATGAAGTTATGGCATGTCAAAGTATGCAAAATATTAGGGTTTTGGAGATAAAAGTCAACCGAGTTTTGGATCTGGATCTGGAGTTATTGTAGCTTCACGTGAACCGAGGTTCGCCGGTGTCCCCTGTTCACCAGAGAGGAGAGAGAGGCAGCTGGAGATGGCGACTTCGGCGGTCGACGGGGTCGGCGAGGTCGCCGGCCAGCGCGGTGCCGGCGAGACGGCGGGGAAGAGGCTGGCGACGAGCCGTGGCGGCGCGGGGCGGCAGGAGGAGGCCGGCGACAAGGGTAGGTGGCGGCGGGGCGAGGTCACCGATGGAATGGCGCGGCGGCGCGGAGAGCGGGTCCGGCGACCGCGGGCAAAGGCGGCCGGCGGGGTTCGGGCGGGGCGCCCGCGAAGTGCGGCGGAGGCGAGATGGGCCGGGAGGGCCTCGCCCGGGCCCCAGCGGGCTTCGGCGGGTGGAGGGAGGCGCGGCAGAGGTGGCGCGTCGTGATTGGCGCGGGAGGCGGCGACGGGTGACGTGGCAGGCCCTCATTGGCCAGAGTGAGGTGGAGGGCATGGTGCACATGTCCGGCCGGCGCGGGGAGGAGTTTGCTAGGGTTTGGACTGCGCGAAATTTCGGGGAGAGCCACATATATATAGGTAGAGGGAGCTAGGAGGCTCCAAATTGAGCATGGTTTTCGGCCACGCGATCATGATCGAACGACCTAGATGATGGAGAAGGTTTTGGTGGGTTTTGGGCCACTTTGGAGGGGTGTTGGGCTGCAACACACACGAGGCATTTTCGGTTCCTCAGTTAACCGTTGGAGTATCAAACGAAGTCCAAATGGCACGAAACTTGACAGGCGGTCTACCGGTAGTATACCAAGGCCGCATGACAAGTATCGGTCCAATCCGAAAATGTTTACCACCCACACACGAAAAGAGGTGGAAAGGGACACCGGATGACATAGGAGCGCCGGATTGCAGAACGGACAACGGGAAAAAAGCTCGGATGCATGAGACAAACACGTATGCAAATGCAATGCACAATATGACATGATATGAGATGCATGACACGCAAGCAATGACAAGGCAACAACAGCGAAAACTGGAAACCACCTGGCACATCGGTCTCGGGGCATCATAATACTCCACCACTACAAGAGGATCTCGTCCCGAGATCTAGAATGGCACCGGAGGGAAAAATGAAAGAGAAAGAGAATAGGTAAAACTAAGTTGCTTCTTTGAAAAACGAGTGAAACCAATGAACCTTAAGAGGTTGAACAAATTGAATGAAAGAATACAACAAAGATGAACGAAGTTGAAAACACTCTGTTAGAAAAGAGGAACCAGGAACATCACGGGAACCCTGTAGGTTGAAAGACATGAGAAAAGGATTGCAGTGGACAAGAAGTACATCCAAACACTCAGGTAGAAACGAGATGATGGTTGAAGAAAGCAATATCATACTGCCTCCGGAATGAAAGAATAGAAGTTGGATCGTCGGAACAAAAGAACGGAGAAGAAAACAACATCTTCTACCTCCGATGAGCTTGAAAGGCATCTTAAAGAGAAAGGTCGCACGGAGTTGTTGGAAAAAAACCACCCACGAAAAGGATAAGCTTGATATGGACTTATAGAAGACATCTAAAATTAAGAGGTGACAACTTGCCATACACGGAAAAGATTTGATTGGATTGATATTACAAGGAGACGAGAAACTTATTCACCGGAAGGATAAAAGAAGAACATGAGTCATTTATAAGCACCATAGATAGCAACAATCCTTAGGTAAGGCTTTAGGTGAAGTATAACCCAAGATAACTCCAACGACGAGATTGATGGATTTAATATATCTCATACTTAACAACATGTGAATCATGAAACATGAACTCAAATTATCAAGAATCATACCACCTCCAATGGTACGAAAGAAAGAATTGCACTCCGGAATGCAAGATGAAGAATGCTTGAGCTCCTCTGAAAAGAATGTTGATGAACACTTTGTTGACATGGATTTTGACCAAGATAAAATGAAATGCATAAACCATATAAAATATTAAAATATAAATACAAAAAGGCAAAAATCTGTTTTATCATGAGAAAAATGAATTAAAAATATAATCAACCACTCAAATTGATGACTGAAAAAAAGCCTATGATATATTTTCGAATGTCGATTATGCACGCATTAAACCAACAGTTATAAAATATTATGAAATAAATAAACAACCATAAAGTTTTCACCGATTGGAAAATGGAGAACACATGGTTTATATGTACGTGCACCATCGCTGACAAAGAAAAAAAATATGGAAAAATGGTTAACACACAGTTCATATGTACGCGCACCGTCGCCGGCGGATACTGATCTAAAATTACACTGTCAGAGATGGCACCAATGTTGTCAAAGCGATCTAAAATTTCACTGTCAGAGGCGACACCAATGTTGTCAAAGCGATCTAAAATTTCACTGTTAGAGACGGTGTCAATGTTGTCGAAGCATCACGAGGTATGTTCCTCCATTAAAATATCGTTGTATCTTAACGAATACACACACAAAAATGATAGAGATAGCCAATTGTAAGAGCGATCTGCTGCACAACAAAGAAAAAGATTCATTAGATTGCGTACATATACATGCATGAGGTGTGCGTACGTGACATAGCTAGGCATGCATACATATATTAGGAGACCATGTGTTCAGAACTAGCCTTAATGAATTACTGGAATCAGGCCTAGCCCACTTTAAAAAAATGGCTATGTGTACATGCACATATGTCGCCTCATCATCCATCAGCCATACAAGGAAATGGATTAGAGCAAGAACCCATACGTTGACAAATGATGGCCTAATTAAGCCCATACAGGCTGATGGGACGTCGCCGTTTAATTAGCAATAAAGAAATAGAGAAAAGGAAAGGAGCAGCGCCACGCTCACGATCGCACGACCACACGATCACAGAACATGGGCGCGCACATGCAGCCACAGCTCTTTGCTGCTCCCCCTCACTATAAATACATGGTCACCAAGCACACAAAGGGGTTGGTCTCATTTGGTCGCTCATTTTTTCATCCATACGCCGCCGCTGCTGCTCACCTCATCCATCGATCGCTTATTCAGTCCATCACTGCTGGCTCATCATTCATCCATCCATCACTCACGCACATACGTACGCTGCTAGCTTCCTCGCCGCCGGCCGTCCGCTCGCCGCCGTCGTCACCGGCCATCCGCTCGCCGCCGTCGTCACCGTCCGCCTGTCGCCGCCGTCGAAGTCCGCTCGCCGCCGCCCGTTCGCCGCCGTCCACATACGTCATCGGCCGCACTGCTCGTCATCTGCACCGCCCACAAGCTGCTACACGCCGGCGTTGCTCGTCCGCATCACCCGTAAAAAAAACCAAGGCAAGGTGAGAATACATGGCTACCTTTAGCTCCTTTCTTGATGCATTCCTCTTGCACCATATGTCTCAAAGTACTATTGGTGTTCTATGTCGCTCCATATAGCACACCTAGTTTGGTCTCATGGGATCTAGCATCCCTTGTTGATACAAACCATGGTTAAAATTATGTCCATCTTGTTTTGATCTCATGGGATCTTGCATCTCATGTTGATACAATTCAAAAATAAAAAATATGTTCCTTCTTGTTTTGGTCGCATGGTGATCTTGCATCCTATGTTGATACGGTTCAAGATTAAAATATATTCATCGATGATGCTTTATTTTCATCACATATCTTATATATATTCGGTTCTACCCACAAAATTCTTCTTATTTTGGTCACGTGGTGATCTTGCATCCTATGTTGATACAGTTCAAGATAATGCATGAGATGTCTAGTGGTCATATATCACTCCTCAATCCTATAATGATGCAAACTAAGTGCACACGATGCAACTAAAATTCTTCTTGTTTTGGTCTCATGGTGACCTTGCATCTCCATGTTGATACAAGTCAAGACCAAAAATTATGCTCATCTTGTTTTGGTCTCATGGCGATCTTTCATCCCATGTTGATACAATTCAAGAATAAAAATATGTCCATCTTGATTTGGTCTGATGGCGATCTTGCATCCCATGTTGATACAATTCAAGAATAAAAATATGTCCATCTTGATTTGGTCTCATGGTGACCTTGCATCCCCTGTTGATACAGATCAAGTATAGAAATAGAAATAAAGCTCATATTGATTTGGTTTCATAAAGTCCTATTTTGTTGGAAATTCACACATGTTCCTTCCATATAATTTATAGTCTAGCTAGTCCCCTAAATGCATCAGTATAGGGTGTAAACATGGAGCATGCGTATATATGTTCATTAGTCTCAAGAAGTAGCATTATACGCTCGGATTTTGTACTAATGAAAACCCATGTGAAGCAAAGCCATGACAACTCAATATACATGACTTTGGCTCTACATAGTTTAGGGTCATATATCTAGGCTTTGAGAATTGTCATATACTTCTTCATGTCCATGCGAAACATATACTGATACACACTTCTGTTTGGTTACACCATAAGCATACAATCTACGCTACGTGGTGATAATACAAGCAAGAAGAAGTCTCAATACTTCATTTGGTTATGCTACACATGGGCACGAAGTTGCTACATGATGTTACTACTAATACAAGTGAAGTGAAACTTTAAAAAGGAAATATTCTCATACACGTGAGATTCAACTCCAAACTCATTTGACAAGATTGACTTAATCGCATGTCCATATATGATATGTTTGAGACTAGGAAAACTAGTATTTAGGCATGACCCATATGTCATAATATAATCTCTCATACAGATTAAATTGTACCATGCATTCCTTTCATATAAATGCATGCATCTACAAAATAGAAAAGTAACTAGGATCATAGCCTATGTTACTCGCACTAAACGTAATATAGTGTGATCGAATATGTCATCAACAAATTTCATATAGCCCTCGCGTATAATGGGTCGAGGCAACGCTATATACATTGCTATAAAGTAAACCCAATATTCTGCCATTAACTCATAAAAAGAGTTATGCCCTATATTGCATATACACCGTTAGCCCGGCTAGTTAACCATTAAATAAGACAACTATTACATATTCACGATGGTTAATGAGCTAGGCATGAACGTGCTATATGAATGAACATTGTTAAACCATGAATGTTATGCAACGCGTATGTTAGCATAGACGACGTTCAAGGCTCTCCGAGTACGCAGGCGTCGAAGACAGCGAGGAGGATTTTTATTTCTACATTTTGTAGTCTTCTTTTATTTCTACATTTTGTAATACTCATGTGTTGTGATGCTATGTAATAGATATGTTGGAATTCTTAATCAGGGGTTTTCTCTTCGGAGATGTAACTAACAGATCTTTTATGTAAATATAAGTGTTCTGGAAATAAAGTACCTGCAATGTTTGATCTCCATTTTCTTTATGCATTTAAATTATTCCCTCTATATCAATGACGTGGACGCGTGTTCTCACGCCCGCCATTTTCCCGTCATCACACTTCGAGAAGGAATTAAATCCTTGATGAACCATCATGTAGAACCTTCATGAAGAACTTCGTTAAACAAATGGTCAAACGGAAGGAAGGAGAAGTTGAAAACACAAGGTGAATCCTTGTACCGATTTAGACGAATCTCCGTGGTGAAATAATTGAAAAAGGTTGGAACTCCGGGAAAAAGAGAAGATGAAACAATTGAAATCAGGAATTTGATGAGCCTACGGAATAGGGAATTAATCACTAGGAAGAAACAAGAATAAGAATTATATTATGCTTATCCTTCACCAATTTAAATTGATGACAAGCAACGGATTTGGCATACTACTTATTCTTGTAGAAAGGATTAAAGAGAGGTATAGCTTAAACTTGAGAAGGTTTTCAACGAACCACCGGTAGGGTTGAAACAACGAGTAATTAATATGATAATGAAGGGAAAGAAGTCTTGAATGAACCACCGTAAGAATTGAGAATGGTTGAAGAAAAGATAAAGAAAAACCGGGAAGAATTAAAGAACGATGAAGATACTTGAGGGAATTTGATACATGAAAACGAATAGATCATGAACTGATTAGGGAATATTCGAATGATTCACCGGTAGGTTTGGAGAATGATACTTGAAGTTTGAGAATGAATAATTCTTCTACAATGATGGCCTCCGGATAACAAACTGAGAAGACTCTTGAATTGCTTCGGATGGGTGAAAAGAATTCTCACAATCGAAAATAATTATGAGAGGATGGCAACAAGCTAGAATCATGAATCTTGAAGAGAATGCAGCAAGATTAAAGAGAAACTCTTCTTCGGTCTTCAAAATCCGAGAATGACGACGAGAAACACCACCATGAATTATTTAGACACTCTGGAAGAATCAAAACGAAGAGGTTGAGCCAACGATGAAAAGAATTCGATAGATCTTGGAGAAAAAACATGAGACTGATGATAATTCATTCTTACGTCAACTTCGAAAAGAATTTTTGAGGATAGCTTCGGGAGAATTAGAAGAGTGAGGTAAGATCCTGGAAAAAGACCTGTGGGTTAGGGCCCACTCAAAAGAAACATCGTTGAACAATTACTTGAAAAGGAGAGATTGCACCGGTTGAATAAAAGGCTTGAATGAGATAACAACCTTGAAATAGCTTGAATGAAAGCAGAGTGGAAGCACGAATCTTTGAGATATCTTGAGCACTCCAGAACAATTGAATAGCGAGAAATGACTGAATATGAGGTGCACCGGCATGAGAAAGTATTTGAAACGAGGAAAAAGGATATGATCAACAAAGCTTGAATTGGTTCCACCGGAGAAGAAAAGAACGAACAATGATGAACTTGTAGCTTCCTTAGCTACTTCATGAGAATCACCGGATAAGAACATGGACGGAAAAGAATGGAGAGACTTCTCATCAATAACATGATAGTTGATTAGGAAATCTGAGTCCTTAAATAAAAAAGGATGGGAGGGCAGGAAAAACAAAAGCAAACTGGAACGGATGAAACGAACACCGTTGAGAAGGCTTGAGTTGATCTTGCGGATGTTGAAAATGATCGGATCCACTTGAAGAGAAACACGCCGGTTGAAAAAGAACTGGCATGACCATCTCGATGATCGAAAAGGATTAGTATTCACATAGAAATATGAGAACACCACTTAGGCAAGGTATGGGATCAACATTTGACTTCGAAGCAACTCGAATACCACAATCAAAACAAAACAAGGATTGGCTTGCAAAATAAGCCGGAACAAACATATGATAGAGATTTCGTCCGAAGTTTTCATGGTGGGGCCTACACGGGCTCGATCGTACAGCACCATCATGTACAAGGCAGTGCACATGACATACGAAGCATCCCCGAGTCAGCATAGCCAAGGACTCTTTAAGACAAAACGAGACCACTGTAAAACCAACCGTGGATAGGCGGACCACTAGACATCGAACCCCAATTTCATATCATGCATCTGTCGGAAAGATATCCTAAGAGCTAATTGAATTCCCACTTATAAACTCCCGAAACTTTCCAGTTATGCAATCAGGTGTTGGGGATACAGGGGAAGCATAATATCTCACCCAAAACTAGCAATCCTACATCTAGTTGTATCCATCCTTCAACAAATAACCAAGAAACCTTCGGAAATCATTTACCTCAGCCTTCGAAAAGCATCCATTATACGAGTTATGGCAATACTCCCGAACTCCTGCCCCAGTACTAGGTGGCGTCGAGGTTATCTCACCAACAACTGCATAAAAGAGATTTTCGATGTCGGCGAAACTTAGGTATTCCAGAACTGCAATGATAAAATTGTGACGACAAAACCTTGGAGCTCAACTCCCCGGGACACTTCCACAACCCCTAAATGTCAGGAGGCACCAAGAACAATGTTCTCGTCACAAAACCATCGGAACGATTCCAAGATACCCGCGTGATCCTAAAAACATTTAGTGAAATTTGAGAAGAGAAGAGTCGAAACTCTATGTCAGGATGCCTCACAAAAGTGAAGAAGGGACTGAGGAGTAAAAAGAAGTCCTACTCTCCTATATATATAATTCCTAAATGACTCAAAACATTTTTCTAGACTCAACAACGCCAACGATTCGATCAAGTAGGGGGATCCTAAGTCGGGGAAGGCTCTGATTACCAACTTGTAACGCCCTCGATGCAGCTATATCTCCCACGTGTCGAAGCACGACTTAGAGGCATAACCGCATTGAAAGCAATGTCGCAAATGAGGTAATCTTCGCACAACCCCTGTAATACATAAGGGAAAGAGATACATAGTTGGCTTACAGTCGCCACTTCACACAATACATGAATAAAGCATTACATCATCCAGATACAATCAAGGTCCTACTAGGGAACCAAAATAAAAGAAGACTACCCCAAATGCTACACAGATCCCCGATCGACCCCAACTAGGCTCCACTACTAATCAACTAGAACGAAACAACACAAAGGACAAGATCTTCATCGAGCTCCTCCTTGAGCTCAGTCGAGTCACCTGCACAGTATCATCGAACACTAAACTGGTTTTGGAAGTATCTGCGAGTCACGGGGACTCAGTAATCTCACACCCTCGCGATCAAGACTATTTAAGCTTATAGGAAGGGTAAAGGTATGATGTGGAGCTGCAGCAAGCGACTAGCATATTTGGTGGCTAACATACACAAATGAGAGCGAGAAGAGAAGGCAAAAGCACGGTCGAACAACTATGATCAAGAAGTGATCCTAGAATAAGCTACGTCAAGCATTACTCCAACACCGTGTTCACTTCCCGGACTCCACCGAGAAGAGACCATCACGGTTACACACGCGGTTGGTGCTTTTTAATTAAGTTAAGTTTCAGGTATCTACAACCGAACATTAACAAATTCCCATCTGCCCATAACCGCGGGCACGACTTTCGAAAGTTCAAATCCCTGCAGGGGAGTCCCAACTTAGCCCATCACAAGCTCTCACGGTCAACGAAGGATATTCCTTCTCCCAAGACAATCCGATCAGACTCGGCATCCCGGTTACAAGACATCCTCGACAATGGTAAAACAAGTCCAGCAACACCCCGAATGTGCCGACAAATCCCGATAGGAGCTGCACATATCTCGTTCTCAGGGCACACTCAGATAGGTCAAGCTACGAGTAAAACCAACCCTCAAGTTGCCCCGAGGTGGCCCCGCAGGCTGCCTACTTCGGACCAACACTCAGAGGAGCACTGGCCCGGGGTTTAAATAAAGATGACCCTTGAGTCCGCGGAACCCAAGGGAAAAAGAGGCTAGGTGGAGAATGGTAAAACCAATGTTGGGCATTGCTGGAGGAGTTTTATTCAAGGCGAACTGTCAAGGGGTTCCCATTATAACCCAACCGTGTAAGGAACGCAAAATCCGGGAACATAACACCGATATGACGGAAACTAGGGCGGCAAGAGTGGAACAAAACACCAGGCATAAGGCCGAGCCTTCCACCCTTTACCAAGTATATAGGTGCATTAAGATAAACAAGATAATATGGTGATATCCCAACAATAAACATGTTCCAACAAGGAACGATCTCCAAACTTCACCTGCAACTAGCAACGCTATAAGAGGGGCTGAGCAAAGCGGTAACATAGCCAAACAACGGTTTGCTAGGACAAGGTGGGTTAGAGGTTTGACATGGCAATATGGGAGGC
The DNA here is from genome assembly GCF_003073215.2 of Triticum urartu. Taxonomy (NCBI): domain Eukaryota; kingdom Viridiplantae; phylum Streptophyta; class Magnoliopsida; order Poales; family Poaceae; genus Triticum; species Triticum urartu. Next base: position 74,814 of record NW_024115723.1, read on the forward strand.
ATGATAAGCAAGTGGTAGGTATCGAGCATAGGCATAGCAAAAGAGCGAGCATCTAGCAAGCAAAGATAGAGTGATTTCGAGGGTATGGTCATCTTGCCTGCAAAGTTCTCAGAGTTGCCTTGATCCTCGTAAGCGTACTCAACGGGCTCCTCGTTCACGTACTCGTCTCGGCTCTACCCAAGCAAGAACAACAAAAAAAAGGAACACAATCAACCACGTGCAATGCTCAAGCAACATGATGCAAACATGGTATGACATGCGGGATGCGTTATGTGATGCATATGCCATGATTTGCAAAGGAATGATAGAACCTGGCCTCAACTTGGAAATACAAGAGTGCCACTGGAAAGGGGAGTTGATTTCGGTCGAAATCGATATAAAGATCACCGGAATCGGATGCACGGTTTGGAAATGACAAGCAAAACAAATATGGCACTGGTTTGCGATAAACAGCATGAGGCCATATAATGCATCAAGATAAATAAGCTACTGCACTCAAACATAGCAACACAATACATGGCAGAGATCCACTCAAGATGCTTGACAAAAGATGAACACTTAGCTACGGCTAATTCACTCATTAACAGGTTCAACCAAGCATGGCAAAAGAGCAAAAGGTTACAGGTTACAGACTTAGTGAAATTAACAGCAAGTCAGGAATTTATCATCAGGAAGCAATGTTTAGAGCATGATAACTACATGCTACAGGAACATATCATGGCAAAGCAAGGCATGGTATGAAGCTACTCAAAGCATACAACAAAAGTCCCTTAGTGACCATGAGCCAAAAGGGATCAGAAAATACAATTGAAGCATGTGAACATAGCAAAAACTTAAACATATTCAGACTTAGTGAAAAACTGGAGCATGGCAAAACAGATATCATGTAGGCATGTTTACGAGCTCGATGCACTCACTACGAGGCATGGCATGACAAACTAAGCATACACCCAGCAGTAGACATGGCATAGAAGCTAGACATGGCAAGAACAACATCATAGCATGCATGGATCAACTACAACAAGCTTGGCAAAATTGCAAAACACGTTAACAATCTTCCAGGAACATTTTATAGCAAAAGTAGAGCTCGATTGACTCAAGCTAGGGTGCTCCATAATTGCAAACAAAGACATGGATGGATAGAGCACAACATTATCTACAAAACATCCTTACTGATCATTCTCAAAAGAGGCACGGATCACTAGGAAACAACATGAACATATGGCATAAAATAATGACATGGCAAGGACTTAGTGAAATTTGAAGTCCTTGAAATCAGCATCATTGAGTAAGTGTTGGAAATATGCCCTAGAGGCAATAATAAATTAGTTATTATTATACTTCCTTGTTCATGATAATCGTTTATTATCCATGCTAGAATTGTATTGACAGGAAACTCAAATACATGTGTGGATACATAGACAACACCATGTCCCTAGTAAGCCTCTAGTTGACTAGCTCCTTGATCAATAGATGGTCACGGTTTCCTGACCATGGACATTGGATGTCATTGATAACGGGATCACATCATTAGGAGAATGATGTGATGGACAAAGACCCAATCCTAAGCCTAGCACAAGATCATGTAGATCGTATGCTAAAGCTTTTCTAATGTCAAGTATCATTTCCTTAGACCATGAGATTGTGAAACTCTCGGATACTGTAGGAGTGCTTTGGGTGTGCCAAACGTCACAACGTAACTGGGTCGCTATAAAGGTACACTACAGGTATCTCCGAAAGTGTCTGTTGGGTTGGCACGAATCGAGACTGGGATTTGTCACTCCGTGTAAATGGAGAGGTATCTCTGGGCCCACTCGGTAGGACATCATCATAATGTGCACAATGTGATCAAGGAGTTGATCATGGGATGATGTGTTACGAAACGAGTAAAGAGACTTGCCGGTAACGAGATTGAACAAGGTATCGGGATACCGACGATCGAATCTCGGGCAAGTATCGTACCGCTAGACAAAGGGAATTGTATACGGGATTGATTAAGTCCTTGACATCGTGGTTCATCTGATGAGATCATCGTGGAACATGTGGGAGCCAACATGGGTATCCAGATCCCGCTGTTGGTTATTGACCAGAGAGTCATCTCGGTCATGTCTGCATGTCTCCCGAACCCGTAGGGTCTACACACTTAAGGTTCGGTGACGCTAGGGTTATAGAGATATTAGTATGCGGTAACCCGAAAGTTGTTCGGAGTCCCGGATGAGATCCCGGACGTCACAAGGAGTTCCGGAATGGTCCGGAGGTAAAGATTTATATATGGGAAGTCTTGTTTTGGTCGCCGGAAAAGTTTCACGCATTATCGGTATTGTACCGGGAGTGCCGAAAGGGGTCCCGGGGGTCCACCGGGTGGGGCCACCTACCCCGGGGGGACACATGGGCTGTAGGGGTGTGCGCCTTGGCCTATATGGGCCAAGGGCACCAGCCCCAAGAGGCCCATGCGCCAAGAGATAAGGAAAGGAAGAGTCCTAAAGGGGGAAGGCACCTCCGAGGTGCCTTGGGGAGGATGGACTCCTCCCTGGCCGCACCCTTCCTTGGAGGAAGGGCCAAGGCTGCGCCCCCCCCCCTCTCCCTTGGCCCTATATATAGTGGGGGGAAGGGAGGGCAACCATACCTAAGCCCTGGCGCCTCCCTCTCCCTCCCATGACACATCTCCCTCCTCCCGCAGCGCTTGGCGAAGCCCTGTTGGAATCCCGCTACTTCCACCACCACGCCGTCGTGCTGTTGGATCTCCATCAACCTCTCCTCCCCCCCCCCTTGCTGGATCAAGAAGGAGGAGACTTCGCTGCTCCGTACGTGTGTTGAACGCGGAGGTGCCGTCCGTTTGGCGCTAGGATCATCGGTGATTTGGATCACGACGAGTACGACTCCATCAACCCCGTTCTCTTGAACGCTTCCACGCGCGATCTACAAGGGTATGTAGATCCACTCCTCCCTCATTGCTAGATGACTCCATAGATAGATCTTGGTGACACGTAGGAAAATTTTGAATTTATGCTACGTTCCCCAACAGTGGCATCATGAGCTAGGTCTATGCGTAGTTACTATGCACGAGTAGAACACAAAGTAGTTGTGGGCATTGATTTTGTTCAATATGCTTACCGTTACTAGTCCAATCTTGATTCAGCGGCATTGTGGGATGAAGTGGCCCAGACCGACCTTACACGTACTCTTACGTGAGACTGGTTCCACCGACTGACATGCACTAGTTGCATAAGGTGGCTAGCGGGTGTCTGTCTCTCCCACTTTAGTCGGATCGGATTCGATGAAAAGGGTCCTTATGAAGGGTAAATAGCAATTGGCATATCACGTTGTGGTTTTTGCATAGGTAAGAAACGTTCTTGCTAGAAACCCATAGAAGCCACGTAAAACATGCAAACAACAATTAGAGGACGTCTAACTTGTTTTTGCAGGGTATGCTATGTGATGTGATATGGCCAAAGGATGTGATAAATGATATATGTGATGTATGAGATGATCATGTTCTTGTAATAGGAATCACGACTTGCATGTCGATGAGTATGACAACCGGCAGGAGCCATAGGAGTTGTCTTAATTTATTTATGACATGCGTGTCAACATAAACGTCATGTAATTACTTTACTTTATTGCTAACCGTTAGCTGTAGAAGTAGAAGTAATAGTTGGCGAGACAACTTCATGAAGACACGATGATGGAGATCATGATGATGGAGATCATAGTGTCATGCCGGTGACGATGATGATCATGGAGCCCCGAAGATGGAGATCAAAAGGAGCAATATGATATTGGCCATATCATGTCACTATTTGATTGCATGTGATGTTTATCATGTTTATACATCTTATTTTCTTAGAACGACGGTAGTAAATAAGATGATCCATCATTAAAATTTCAAGAAAGTGTTCCCCCTAACTATGCACCGTTGTGAAAGTTCGTTGTTTTGAAGCACCACGTGATGATCGGGTGTATAGATTCTTACGTTCGAATACAACGGGTGTTGACGAGCCTAGAATGTACAGACATGGCCTCGGAACACATGCGAAACACTTAGGTTAACTTGACGAGCCTAGCATGTACAGACATGGCCTCGGAACAAAAGAGACCGAAAGGTCGAGCATGAGTCGTATGGTAGATACGATCAACCTGAAGATGTTCACCGATGATGACTAGTCCGTCTCACGTGATGATCGGACACGGCCTAGTTGACTCGGATCATGTAATCACTTAGATGACTAGAGGGATGTCTATCTGAGTGGGAGTTCATAAGATGAACTTAATTATCCTGAACATAGTCAAAAGTTCTTCGCAAATTATGTCGTAGCTCGCGCTTCAGTTCTACTGTTTAGATATGTTCCTAGAGAAAATTTAGTTGAAAGTTGATAGTAGCAATTATGCGGACTAGGTCCGTAAACTGAGGATTGTCCTCATCGCTTCATAGAAGGCTTATGTCCTTAATGCACCGCTCAGTGTGCTGAACCTCGAACGTCGTCTGTAGATGTTGGGAACATCTGACATACAAATTTTGATAACTACGTGATAGTTCAGTTAAACGGTTTAGAGTTGAGGCACCGAAGACGTTTTGAAACGTCGCGAAACATATGAGATGTTTCGAGGGCTGAAATTGGGATTTCAGGCTCGTGCCCACGTCAAGAGGTATAAGACCTCCAACGATTTTCTTAGCCTGCAAACTAAGGGAGAAAATCTCAATTGTTGAGCTTGTGCTCAGATTGTCTGAGTACAACAATCGCTTGAATCAAGTGGGAGTTGATCTTCCAGATGAAATAGTGATGGTTCTCCGAAGTCATTACCACCAAGCTGCTTGAGCTTCATGATGAACTATAATATATCAGGGACATATATGATGATCCTTGAGATATTCGCGATGTTTGACACCACAAAAGTAGAAATCAAGAAGGAGCATCAATTGTTGATGGTTGGTGAAACCACTAGTTTCAAGAAGGGCAAGGGCAAGAAGGGATACTTCATGAAATGGCAAATCAACTGCTGCTCTAGTGAAGAAACCCAAGGTTGAACCCAAACCCGAGACTAAGTGCTTCTGTAATAAGGGGAACAGCCACTGGAGCAGAATTACCCTAGATACTTGGTAGATGAGAAGGCTGGCAAGGTCGATAGAAGTATATTGGATATACATTATGTTAATTTGTACTTTACTAGTACTCCTAATAGCATCAGGGTATTAGATACCGGTTCGGTTGCTAAGTGTTAGTAACTCGAAATAAAAGCTACAGAATAAACGGAGACTAGCCAAAAGGTGAGATGACGATATGTGTTGGAAGTATTTCCATGGTTGATCAAATATCGTACGCTCCCTCTACCATCAAGATTGGTGTTTGCGTTGAGCATAGACATGATTGGATTATGTCTATCGCAATACGGTTATTCATTTAAGGAGAGAGTAATGGTTACTCTGTTTATTTGAATAATACCTTCAATGGTCTTACACCTAAAATGAATGGTTTATTGAATCTTGATCATAGTGATACACATGTTCATGCCAAAAGATAGTAATGATAGTACCACCTACTTGTGGCACTGCCACGTAAGTCATATCGGTATAAAACGCATGAAGAAGCTCCATGTTGATGGATCTTTGGGCTCACTCATTTTTGAAAAGTTTGAGGCATGCGAACCATGTCTATTGGTGTATATGCATGAAGAAACTCCATGCAAATGGACCGTTTGGACTCACTTGATTTTGAATCACTTGAGACATGCAAATCATACCACATGGGCAAGATGACTGAAAGCCTCGTTTTCAGTAAAATGGAAATAGAAAGCAACTTGTTGGAAGTAATACATTTTGATGTGTGCAGTCCAATGAGTGCTGAGGCATGTAGTGGATATCGTTATGTTCTTACTTCACAGATGATTTGAGTAGATGTTGAGTATATTTACTTGATGAATCATGATTCTGAATTATTGAAAGGTTCAAATAATTTCAGGGTGAAGTTGAAAGATCGTCGTGACAAGAGGATAAAATATCTATGATATGATCATCGAGATGAATATCTGAATTACGAGTTTGGCATAGAATTAAGACATGTGGAAATTGTTTCACAACTAATACAGCCTGGAACACCATAGTGTGATGGTGTGTCCGAACATCATAACTGCACCCTATTGGATATGATGCATACCATGATGTCTCTTATCGAATTACCACAATAGTTTATGGGTTAGGCATTAGAGACAACCACATTCACTTTAAATAGGGCACCACGTAATTCCGATGAGATGACACCGTATGAACTATGGTTTAGAGAAACCTAAGCCGTCATTTCTTAAAAGTTTGGGGCTGCGACGCTTATGTGAAAAAGTTTCAGGCTGATAAGCTCGAACCCAAAGCGGATAAATGCATCTTCATAGGACACCCAAAACAGTTGGGTATACCTCCTGTCTCAGATCCGAAAGCAATAAGGGATTGTTTCTAGAATTGGGTCCTTTCTCGAGGAAAAGTTTCTCTCGAAAGAATTGAGTGGGAGGATGGTGGAGACTTGATGAGGTTATTGAACCGTCTCTTCAACTAGTGTGTGACAGGGCACAGGGAGTTGTTCCTGTGGCACCTACACCAATTGAAGTGGAAGCTTATGATAGTGATCATGAAACAGCAGATCAAGTCACTACCAAACCTCGTGGGATGACAAGGATGCGTACTACTTCAGACTGGTACGTAATCCTGTCTTGGAAGTCATGTTGCTAGACAACAATGAACCTACGAGCTATGGAGAAGCGATGGTGGGCCCGGATTCCGATAAATGGCTCGAGGCCATAAAATCCGAGATAGGATCCATGTATGAAAACAAAGTGCAGACTTTGGAAGAACTACTTGATGGTCGTAAGGCTGTTAGGTACATATGGATTTTAAAAGGAAGACGGACAATGATGGTAAATGTCACCATTAAGAAAGCTCGACTTGTCGTTAAGATGTTTTCCGACAAGTTCAAGGAGTTGACTACGATGAGACTTCCTCACTCGTAGCGATGCTAAGAGTCTGTTGGAATTATATTAGCGATTACTGCATTATTTATGAAATCTTGCAGATAGGATGTCAAAACATTGTTTCCTCGATGATTTTTGAGGAAAGGTTGTATGTGATACAACCGGAAGGTTTTGTCAATCCTGAAAGATGCTAATAAGTATGCAAAGCTCCAGCAATCCTTCTAAGGACTGGAGTAAGCATCTCGGAGTTGGAATGTATGCTTTGATGAGATGATCAAAGATTTTGGGTGTATACAAAGTTTATGAGAAACTTGTATTTCCAAAGAAGTGAGTGGGAGCACTATAGAATTTCTGATGAATATATGTTGTTGACATATTGTTGATCAGAAATGACGTAGAATTTCTGGGAAGCATATAGGGTTATTTGGAAAGTGTTTTTCAATGGAAAGCCTGGATTAAGCTACTTGAACATTGAGCATCAAGATCTATAAGGATAGATCAAAACGCTTAATGGTACTTTCAAATGAGCACATACCTTGACATGATCTTGAAGGTGTTCAAGATGGGTCAGTCAAAGAAGGAGTTCTTGCCTGAGTTGTAAGGTATGAAGTTAAGACTTAAAGCTCGACTACGGCAGAATAGAGAGAAAGGACGAAGGTCGTCCCCTATGCTTAAGACATAGGCCCTACAGTATGCTATGCTATGTACCGCACCTGAAATGTGCCTTGCCATGAGTCAGTCAAGGGGTACAAGAGTGATCCAAGAATGGATCACAAGACAGCGGTCAAAGTTATCCTTAGTAACTAGTGGACTAAGGAATTTTCTCGATTATGGAGGTGGTAAAAGAGTTCGTCGTAAAGGGTTACGCCGATGCAAACTTTGACACTAATCCAGATTATTCTGAGTAGTAAACTGGATTCGTATAGTAGAACAGTTATTTGGAATAGCTCCAAATATAGCGTAGTAGTTGCATCTACAAGATGACATAGAAATTTGTGAAGTACATATGGATCTGAAAGATTCAGACCCGTTGACTATAACATCTCTCACAAGCATAACATGATCAAACCGAGAACTCATCGAGTGTTAATCACATGGTAATGTGAACTAGATTATTGACTCTAGTAAACTCTTTGGGTGTTAGTCACATGGGGATGTGACCTTGAGTGTTAATCACATATCGATGTGAACTGGATTATTGACTCTAGTGCAAGTGGGAGACTGTTGGAAATATGCCCTAGAGGCAATAATAAATTACTTATTATTATATTTCCTTGTTCATGATAATCGTTTATTATCCATGCTAGAATTGTATTGATAGGAAACTCAAATTGATGACAAGCAACGGATTTGGCATACTACTTATTCTCGTAGAAAGGATTAAAGAGAGGTATAGCTTAAACTTGAGAAGGTCTTCAACGAACCACCGCTAGGGTTGAAACAACGAGTAATTAATATGATAATGAAGGGAAAGAAGTCTTGAATGAACCACCGTAAGAATTGAGAACGATTGAAGAAAAGATAAAGAAACACCGGGAAGAATTAAAGAACGCATGAAGATACTTGAGGGAATTTCATACATGAAAACGAATAGATCATGAACTGATTAGAGAATATTTGAATGATTCACCGGTAGGTTTGGAGAATGACAGTTGAAGTTTGAGAATGAATAATTCTTCTGCAATGATGGCCTCCGGATAACAAACTGAGAAGACTCTTGAATTGCTTCGGATGGGTGAAAAGAATTACCACAATCGAAAATAATTATGAGAGGATGGCAACAAGCTAGAATCACGAATCTTGAAGAGAATGGAGCAATATTAAAGAGAAACTCTTCTTCGGTCTTCAAAATCCGAGAATGACAACGAGAAACACCACCATGAATTATTTAGACACTCCGGAAGAATCAAAACGAAGAGGTTGAGCCAACGATGAAAAGAATTCAACAGATCTTGGAGAAAAAACATAAGACTGATGATAATTCATTCTTACGTCAACTTCGACAAAAAAATTGAGGATAGTTCCGAGAGAATTAGAAGAGTCAGGTAAGATCCTGGAAAAAGACCTGTGGGTTAGGGACCACTCAAAAGAAACACCGTTGAATGATTACTTGAAAAGGAGAGATTGCACCGGTCGAATAAAAGGCTTGAATGAGATAACAACCTCGAAATAGCTTGAATGAAAGCTGAGTGGAAGCACGAATCTTTGAGATATCTTAAGCACTCCGGAACAATTGAATAGCGAGAAATGACTGAATATGAGGTGCACCGGCATGAGAAAGTATTTGAAACAAGGAAAAAGGATATGATCAACAAAGCTTGAATTGGTTCCACCGGAGAAGAAAAGAACGAACAATGATGAACTTGTAGCTTCCTTAGCATCTTCATGAGAATCACCGGATAAGAACATGGACGGAAAAGAATGGAGAGACTTCTCATCAATAACATGATAGTTGATTAGGAAATCTGAGTCCTTGAATAAAAAAGGGTGGGAGGGCGGGAAAAACAAAAGCAAACTGGAACGGATGAAACAAACACCGTTGAGAAGGCTTGAGTTTATCTTGCGGATGTTGAAAATGATCGGATCCACTTGAAGAGAAACACGCCGGTTGAAAAAGAATTGGCATGACCATATCGATGATAGAAAAGGATTAGTATTCACATAGGAATATGAGAACACCACTTAGGCAAGGTATGGGATCAACATTACTTCGAAGCAACTCGAATACCACAACTCAAAAAACAAAACAAGGATTGGCTTGCAAAATAAGCCGGAACAAACATATGATAGAGATTTCGTCCGAAGTTTTCGTGGTGGGGCCTACACGGGCTCGATCGTACAGCACCATCATGTACAAGGCAGTGCACATGACATACGAAGCATCCCCGAGTCAGCATAGCCAAGGACTCTTTAAGACACAACGAGACCACTGTAAAACCAACCGTGGATAGGCGGACCACTAGACGTCGAACCCCAATTTCATATCATACATCTGTCGGAAAGATATCCTAAGAGCTACTTGAATTCCCACTTATAAACTCCCGAAAACTTTCCGATTATGCAATCAGGTGTTGGGGATACAGGGGAAGCATAATATCTCACCCAAAACTAGCAAATCCTACATCCAGCTTGTATCCATCCTTCAACACATAACCAAGAAACCTTCGGAAATCATTTACCTCAACCTTCGAAAAGCATCCGTTATACGAGTTATGGCAATACTCCCGAACTCCCGCCCAGTACTGGGTGGCGTCGAGGTTATCTCACCAACAACTGCATAAAAGAGATTTTCGATGTCGGCGAAAACTCAGGTATTCCAGAACTGCAACGATAAAATTGTGACGACAACACCTCGGAGCTCAACTCCCCGGGACACTGCCACAACCCCTAAATGTCAGGAGGCACCAAGAACAATGTTCTCGTCACAAAACCATCGGAACGATTCCAAGATACCCGCGTGATCCTAAAAAAAATTAGTGAAATTTGAGAAGAGAAGAGTCAAAACTCTATGTCAGGATGCCTCACCAGAGCGACGAAGGGACTGAGGAGTAAAAAGAATCCTACTCTCCTATATATATAATTCCTAAATGACTCAAAACATTTTTCTAGACTCAACAACGCCAGCGATTCGATCAAGCAGGGGGCTCCTAAGGTCGGGGAAGGCTCTGATTACCAACTTGTAACGCCCTCGATGCGGCTATATCTCCCACGTGTCGAAGCACGACTTAGAGGCATAACCGCATTGAAAGCAATGTCGCAAGTGAGGTAATCTTCACACAAACCCATGTAATACATAAGGGAAAGAGATACATAGTTGGCTTACAATCGCCACTTCACACAATACATGAATAAAGCATTACATCATCCAGATACAATCAAGGTCCTACTACAGAACCAAAATAAAAGAAGACTACCCCAAATGCTACACAGATCCCCGATCGACCCCAACTGGGCTCCACTACTGATCAACTAGAACGAAACAACACAAAGGACAAGATCTTCATCGAGCTCCTCCTTGAGCTCGGTTCGAGTCACCTGCACGGTATCATCGACACCTGCAAACTGGTTTTGGAAGTATCTGTGAGTCACGGGGACTCAGCAATCTCACACCCTCGCGATCAAGACTATTTAAGCTTATAGGAAAGGGTAAAGGTATGATGTGGAGCTGCAGCAAGCGACTAGCATATTTGGTGGCTAACATATCGCAAAAGAGAGCGAGAAGAGAAGGCAAAAGCACGGTCGAACAACTATGATCAAGAAGTGATCCTAGAACAACCTACGTCAAGCATTACTCCAACACCGTGTTCACTTCCCGGACTCCGCCGAGAAGAGACCATCACGGTTACACACGCGGTTGCATTTTAATTAAGTTAACTTCAGGTTATCTACAACCGGACATTAACAAATTCCCATCTGCCCATAACCGCGGGCACGGCTTTCGAAAGTTCAAATCCCTGCAGGGGAGTCCCAACTTAGCCCATCACAAGCTCTCACGGTCAACGAAGGATATTCCTTCTCCCAAGACAATCCGATCAGACTCGGCATCCAGGTTACAAGACATCTCGACAATGGTAAAACAAGTCCAGCAACACCGCCCGAATGTGCCGACAAATCCCGATAGGAGCTGCACATATCTCGTTCTCAGGGCACACTCAGATGGTCAAGCTACGAGTAAAACCAACCCTCAAGTTGCCCCGAGGTGGCCCCCAGCAGCTGCAGTCGGACCAACACTCAGAGGAGCACTGGCCCCAGGGGGGTTTAAATTAAAGATGACCCTTGAGTGCGGAACCCAAGGGAAAAAGAGGCTAGGTGCGAATGGTAAAACCAATTGGGCATTGCTGGAGGAGTTTTATTCAAGGCGAACTGTCAAGGGGTTCCCATTATAACCCAACCGTGTAAGGAACGCAAAATCGGGAACATAACACCGATATGACGGAAACTAGGGCGGCAAGAGTGGAACAAAACACCAGGCATAAGGCCGAGCCTTCCACCCTTTACCAAGTATATAGTGCATTAAAGATAAACAAGATAATATGGTGATATCCCAACAATAAACATGTTCCAACAAGGAACGATCTCCAAACTTCACCTGCAACTAGCAACGCTATAAGAGGGGCTGAGCAAAGCGGTAACATAGCCAAACAACGGTTTGCTAGGACAAGGTGGGTTAGAGGTTTGACATGGCAATATGGGAGGCATGATAAGCAAGTGGTAGGTTTCGAAGCATAGGCATAGCAAAAGAGCAAGCATCTAGCAAGCAAAGATAGAGTGATTTCGAGGGTATGGTCATCTTGCCTGCAAAGTTCTCAGAGTTGCCTTGATCCTCGTAAGCGTACTCAACGGGCTCCTCGTTCACGTACTCGTCTCCAGGCTCTACCCAAGCAAGAACAACAAAAAAACGAACACAATCAACCACGTGCAATGCTCAAGCAACATGATGCAAACATGGTATGACATGCGGGATGCGTTATGTGATGCATATGCATGATTTGCAAAGGAATGATAGAACCTGGCCTCAACTTGGAAATACAAGAGTGCCACTGGAAAGGGGAGTTGATTTCGGTCGAAATCGATATAAAGATCACCGGAATCGGATGCACGGTTTGGAAATGACAAGCAAAACAAATATGGCACTGGTTTGCGATAAACAGCATGAGGCCATATAATGCATCAAGATAAATAAGCTACTGCACTCAAACATAGCAACACAATACATGGCAGAGATCCACTCAAGATGCTTGACAAAAGATGAACACTTAGCTACGGCTAATTCACTCATTAACAGGTTCAACCAAGCATGGCAAAAGAGCAAAAGGTTACAGGTTACAGACTTAGTGAAATTAACAGCAAGTCAGGAATTTATCATCAGGAAGCAATGTTTAGAGCATGATAACTACATGCTACAGGAACATATCATGGCAAAGAAAGGCATGGTATGAAGCTACTCAAAGCATACAACAAAAGTCCCTTAGTGACCATGAGCCAAAAGGGATCAGAAAATACAATTGAAGCATGTGAACATAGCAAAAACTTAAACATATTCAGACTTAGTGAAAAACTGGAGCATGGCAAAACAGATATCATGTAGGCATGTTTACGAGCTCGATGCACTCACTACGAGGCATGGCATGACAAACTAAGCATACACCCAGCAAGTAGACATGGCATAGAAGCTAGACATGGCAAGAACAACATCATGGCATGCACGGATCAACTACAACAAGCTTGGCAAAATTGCAAAACATGTTAACAATCTGCCAGGAACATTTTATAGCAAAAGTAGAGCTCGATTGACTCAAGCTAGGGTGCTCCATAATTGAAAACAAAGACATGGATGGATAGAGCACAACATTATCTACAAAACATCCTTACTGATCATGCTCAAAAGAGGCACGGAATACTAGGAAACAACATGAACATATGGCATAAAATAATGACAGGGCAAGGACTTAGTGAAATTTGAAGTCCCTGAAATCAGCATCATTGAGTAAGCTACTTTGCATGATTGTGCTAGTCACCACAAAGATCACAAAAATGCATGGCATACACCCCTGTAAAGATGGCATGGCATACTATAAAACACATGTAGAGCTCAGGATCATAGCATGCACACATTAATCATGGCAAAAATGACAAAAGTGCATTTGCTGAAACAGATCTGCAACTAAACATCACATAGCGCTCTTCCAACAGCATTTCGGGCATCAAGATGAGCTCAAAAGAAAATGATGCAATGAGACGAAATGATGTACTCGTCGAGACGAACATTTTGATATGCTACATGCACGAATCGGAGCAATGGTGATGAAGTTATGGCATGTCAATGTATGCAAAATATTAGGGTTTCGAAGGGAAAAAGTCAACCGTGTTTTGGATCTGGATCTGGAGTTACTGTAGTTTCACGTGAACCGAGGTTCGCCGGCATCCCTTGTTCACCGGAGAGGAGAGAGAGGCGGCCGGAGATGGCGACGTCGGCGGTCGGCGGTGCCGGCGAGACGGTGGGGAAGAGGTCGGCGACGAGCCGTTGCGGCGCGGGGCGGCACGAGGAGGCCGGCGACGAGCCGTGGCGGCGCGGGGCGGCACGAGGAGGCCGGCGACAAGGGAGGTGGCGACGGGGCGAGGTCGCCGATGGAATGGCGCGGCGGTGCGGCGAGCGGGTCCGGCGACCGCGGGCGATGGCGGCCGACGGGGTTCGGGCGGGGCGCCCGCGAAGCGCGGCGGCGGCGAGATGGGCCGGGAGGGCCTCGCCCAGGCCCCGGCGGGCTTCGGCGGGTGGAGGGAGGCGCGGCTGAGGTGGCGCATCGCGATTGGCGCGGGAGGCGGCGACGGGTGACGTGGCAGGGCCTCATTGGCCGGAGTGAGGTGGAGGGCGTGGTGGACATGTCCGGCCGGCGCGGGAGGAATTGTCCGGCGGCGCGGGGAGGAGTTTTCTAGGGTTTGGACTGCGCGAAATTTCGGGGAGAGCCACATATATATAGGTAGAGGGAGCTAGGAGGCTCCAAATTGAGCACGGTTTTCGGCCACGCGATCGTGATCGAACGACCTAGATGATGGAGAAGGTTTTGGTGGGTTTGGGCCACTTTGGAGGGGTGTTGGGCTGCAACGCACACGAGGCCTTTTCGGTTCCTCGGTTAACCGTTGGAGTATCAAACGAAGTCCAAATGGCACGAAACTTGATAGGCGGTCTACCGGTAGTAAACCAAGGCCGCATGACAAGTATCGGTCCAATCCGAAAATGTTTAACACCCACACACGAAAAGAGGTAGAAAGGGACACCGGATGACATAGGAGTGCCGGATTGCAAAACGGACAACGGGGAAAAAGGTCGGATGCATGAGACGAACACGTATGCAAATGCAATGCACATGATGACATGATATGAGATGCATGACACGCAAGAAATGACAAGGCAACAACAGCGAAAACTGGAAGACACCTGGCATATCGGTCTCGGGGCGTCACAACACTCCACCACTATGGGAGGATCTCGTCCCGAGATCTAGAATGGCACCGGAGGGAAAAACGGAAGAGAAAGAGAATAGGTAAAACCAAGTTGCTTCTTTGACAAACGAGTGAAACCAATGAACCTTAAGAGGTTGAACAAATTGAAAGAAAGAATACAACGAAGATGAACGAAGTTGAAAACACTCCGTTAGAAAAGAGGAACCAGGAACATCACGGGAACCCTGTAGGTTGAAAGACATGAGAAAAGGATTGCAGTGGACAAGAAGTACATCCAAACACTCCGGTAGAAACGTGATGATGGTTGAAGAAAGCAATATCATACTGCCTCCGGAATGAAAGAATAGAAGTTGGATCGTCGGAACAAAAGAACGGAGAAGAAAACAACATCTTCTACCTCCGATGAGCTTGAAAGGCATCTTAAAGAGAAAGGTCGCACGGAGTTGTTGGAAAAAAACCACCCACGAAAAGGATAAGCTTGATATGGACTTATAGAAGACATCTAAAATTAAGACGTGACAACTTGCCATACACGGAAAAGATTTGATTGGATTGATATTACAAGGAGACGAGAAACTTATTCACCGGAAGGATAAAAGAAGAACTTGAGTCATTTATAAGCACCATAGATAGCAACAATCCTTAGGTAAGGCTTTAGGTGAAATATAACCCAAGATAACTCCAATGACGAGATTGATGGATTTAATATATCTCATACTTAACAATATGTGAATCATGAAACATGAACTCAAATTATCAAGAATAATACCACCTCCAATGGTACGGAAGAAAGAATTACACTCTGGAATGCAAGATGAAGAATGCTTGACCTCCTCAGAAAAGAATGTTGATGAACACTTTGTTGACATGGATTTTGACAAAGATAAAATGAAATGCATAAACCATATAAAATATTAAAATATAAATACAAAAAGGCAACAATCTGTGTTATCATGAAAAAATGAATTAAAAATATAATCAACAACTCAAATTGATGACTCGAAAAAAAAGCCTATGATATATTTTCGAATGTCAATTATGCACGCATTAAACCAACAGTTATAAAATATTATGAAATAAATAAACAACCATTAAGTTTTCACCTATTGGAAAATGGAGAACACATGGTTTATATGTACGTGCACTATCGCTGACAAAGAAAAAGAATATATGGAAAAATGGTTAACACACAGTTCATATGTACGTGCACCGTCGCCGGCGATACTGATCTAAAATTACACCGTCAAAGATGGCACCAATGTTGTCAAAGCGATCTAAAATTTCACTGTCAGAGGCGACACCAATGTTATCAAAGCAATCTAAAATTTCACTGTCAGAGGCGGCGTCAATGTTGTAGAAGCATCACGAGGTATGTTCCTCCATTAAAATATCGTTGTATCTTAATGGATACACATAAAAAATGATAGAGATAGCCAATTGTAAGAGCGATCTGCTGCACAACAAAGAAAAAAGATTCATTGGATTGCGGTACATATACATGCATGAGCTGTGCGTACGTGACATAGCTAGGCATGCATGCATATATTAGGAGACTATGTGTTCAAAACTAGCCTTAATGAATTACTAGAATCAGGCCTAGCCTTTAAAAAATGGCTACGTGTACATGCACATGTGTTGCCTCATCATCCATCAGCCATACAAGGAAATGGCCACGCTCACGATCGCACGATCACACGATCACAGAACATTGGGCGCGCGCATGCAGCCACAGCTCTTTGCTGCTCCCCCTTACTATAAATACATGGTCACCAAGCACACAAAGGGGTTGGTCTCATTTGGTCGCTCATTTTTTCATCCACACGCTGCCGCTGCTGCTCACCTCATCCATCGATCGCTTATTCAGTCCATCACTGCTAGCTCATCATTCATCCATCCATCGCTCACGCACATACATACGCTGCTAGCTTCATCGCCGCCGTCCGTCCGCTCGTCGCCGGCCATCCGCTCGCCGCCGTCGTCGCTGTCCGCTCGCCGTCGTCGTCCGCTCGCCGTCGTCGTCCGCTCACCGCCGTCCACATACGTCGTCGGCCGCACTGCTCGTCATCTGCACCGCCCACAAGCTGCTACACGCCGGCGTTGCTCGTCCGCATCACACGTAAAAAAACCAAGGCAAGGTGAGAATACATGGCTACCTTCTAGCTCCTTTCTTGATGCATTCCTCTTGCACCATATGTCTCAAAGTACTATTGGTGTTCTATGTCGCTCCATATAGCACACCTAGTTTGGTCTCATGGGATCTAGCATCCCTTGTTGATACAAACCATGGTTAAAATTATGCCCATCTTGTTTTGGTCTCATGGGATCTTGCATCTCATGTTGATACAATTCAAGAATAAAAAATATGTTCCTTCTTGTTTTGGTCGCATGGTGATCATGCATCCTATGTTGATACAGTTCAAGATAATGCATGAGATGCCTAGTGGTCATGTATCACTCCTCAATCCTATAATGATGCAAACTAAGTGCACACGATGCAACTAAAATTCTTCTTGTTTTGGTCTCATGGTGACCTTGCATCTCCATGTTGATACAAGTCAATACTAAAAATTATGCTCATCTTGTTTTGATCTCATGGCAATCTTTCATCCCATGTTGATACAATTCAAGAATAAAAATATGTCCATCTTGATTTGGTCTGATGGTGATCTTGCATCCCATGTTGATACAATTCAAGAATAAAAATATGTCCATCTTGATTTGGTCTCATGGTGATCTTGCATTCCCTGTTGATACAGATCAAGGATAGAAATAGAAATAAAGCTCATATTGATTTGGTTTCATAAGGTCATTTTTTGTTGGAAATTCACACATGTCCCTTCCATATAATTTATAGTCTAGCTAGACCCCTAAATGCATCAGTATAGGGTGTAAACATGGAGCATGTGTCTATATGTTCATTAGTCTCAAGAAGTAGCATTATATGCTCGGATTTTGTACTAATGAAAACCCATGTGAAACAAAGCAATGACAACTCAATATACATGACTTTGGCTCTTCATAGTTTAGGGTCATATATCTAGGCTTTGAGAATTGTCATATACTTCATCATGTCCATGCGAAACATATACTGATACACACTTCTGTTTGGTTACACCATAAGCATACAATCTAGGCTACGTGGTGATAATACAAGCAAGAAGAAGTCTCGATACTTCATTTGGTTATGCTACACATGGGCACGAAGTTGCTACATGATGTTAGTACTAATACAAGTGAAGTGAAACTTTATAAAGGAAATATTCTCATGCACGTGAGATTCAACTCCAAACTCATTTGACAAGATTGACTTAATCGCATGTCCATATATGATATGTTTGAGACTAGGAAAACTAGTATTTAGGCATCACCCATATGTCATAATATAATCTCTCATACACATTAAATTGTACCATGCATTCCTTTCATATAAATGCATGCATCTACAAAATAGAAAAGTAACTAGGGTCATAGCCTATGTTACTCGCACTAAACGTAATATAGTGTGATCGAATATGTCATCAACAAATTTCATATAGCCCTCGTGTATAATGGGTCGAGGCAACGCTATATACATTGCTATAAAGTAAACCCAATATTCTGCCATTAACTCATAAAAAGAGTTATGCCCTATATTGCATATACACCGTTAGCCCGGCTAGTTAACCATTAAATAAGACAACTACTACATATTCACGATGGTTAATGAGCTAGGCATGAACGTGCTATATGAATGAACATTGACAAACCATGAATGTTATGCAACGCGTATGTTAGCATAGACAAAGTTCAAGGCTCTCCGAGTACGCAGGCATCGAAGACAGCGAGGAGGATTTTTATTTCTACATTTTGTAGTCTTCTTTTATTTCTACATTTTGTAGTACTCATGTGTTGTGATGCTATGTAATAGATATGTTGGAATTCTTAATCAGGGGTTTTCTCTTCGGAGATGTAATTAACAGATCTTTTATGTAAATATAAGAGTTCTAGAAATAAAGTACCTGCAATGTTTGATCTCCATTTTCTTTATGCATTTAAATTATTCACTCTGTATCAATGACGTGGACGCGTGTTCTCACGCCCGCCATTTTCCCGTCATCACACTTCGAGAAGGAATTAAATAGTTGATGAACCATCATGTAGAACCTTCATGAAGAACTTCATTAAACAAAATTATGGTCAAAGGGAAGGAAGGAGAAGTTGAAAACACAAGGTGGATCCTTGTACCGATTTAGACGAATCTCCGTGGTGAAATAATTGAAAAAGGTTGGAACTCCGGGAAAAAGAGAAGATGAAACAATTGAAATCAGGAATTTGATGAGCCTACGGAATAGGGAATTAATCACTAGGAAGAAACAAGAATAAGAATTATATTATGCTTATCCTTCACCAATTTAAATTGATGACAAGCAACGGATTTGGCATACTACTTATTCTCGTAGAAAGGATTAAAGAGAGGTATAGCTTAAACTTGTGAAGGTCTTCAACGAACCACCGGTAGGGTTGAAACAACGAGTAATTAATATGATAATGAAGGGAAATTAGTCTGGAATGAACCACCGTAAGAATTGAGAACGATTGAAGAAAAGATAAAGAAACACCAGGAAGAATTAAAGAACGAATGAAGATACTTGAGGGAATTTGATACATGAAAACGAATAGATCATGAACTGATTAGAGAATATTTGAATGATTCACCGGTAGGTTTGGAGAATGACAGTTGAAGTTTGAGAATGAATAATTCTTCTGCAATGATGGCCTCCGGATAACAAACTAAGATGACTCTTGAATTGCTTCGGATGGGTGAAAAGAATGCCCACAATCGAAAATAATTATGAGAGGATGGCAACAAGCTAGAATCACGAATCTTGAAGAGAATGGAGCAATATTAAAGAGAAACTCTTCTTCGGTCTTCAAAATCCAAGAATGACGACGAGAAACACCACCATGAATTATTTAGACACTCCGGAAGAATCAAAACGAAGAGGTTGAGCCAACGATGAAAAGAATTCGACATATCTTGGAGAAAAAACATAAGACTAATGATAATTCTTTCTTACGTCAACTTCGAAAAGAATTTTTGAGGATAGCTCCAGGAGAATTAGAAGAGTCAGGTAAGATCCTGGAAAAAGACCTGTGGGTTAGGGCCCACTCAAAAGAAACACCGTTGAACGATTACTTGAAAAGGAGAGATTGCACCGGTTGAATAAAAGGCTTGAATGAGATAACAACCTCGAAATAGCTTGAATGAAAGCAGAGTGGAAGCACGAATCTTTGAGATATCTTGAGCACTCCGGAACAATTGAATAGCAAGAAATGACTGAATATGAGGTGCACCGGCATGAGAAAGTACTTGAAACGAGGAAAAAGGATATGATCAACAAGGCTTGAATTGGTTCCACCGGAGAAGAAAAGAATGAACAATGATGAACTTGTAGCTTCCTTAGCATCTTCATGAGAATCACCGGATAAGAACATGGACGGAAAAGAATGGAGAGACTTCTCATCAATAAATGATAGTTGATTAGGAAATCTGAGTCCTTGAATAAAAAAGGGTGGGAGGGCGGGAAAAACAAAAGCAAACTGGAACGGATGAAACACCGTTGAGAAGGCTTGAGTTGATCTTGCGGATGTTGAAAATGATCGGATCCACTTGAAGAGAAACACGCCGGTTGAAAAAGAATTGGCATGACCATATCGATGATCGAAGAGGATTAGTATTCACATAGAAATATGAGAACACCACTTACGCAAGGTATGGGATCAACATTTGACTTCGAAGCAACTCGAATACCACAATCAAAACAAAACAAGGATTGGCTTGCAAAATAAGCCGGAACAAACATATGATAGAGATTTCGTCCGAAGTTTTCGTGGTGGGGCCTACACGGGCTCGATCGTACAGCACCATCATGTACAAGGCAGTGCACATGACATACGAAGCATCCCCGAGTCAGCATAGCCAAGGACTCTTTAAGACACAACGAGACCACTGTAAAACCAACCGTTGATAGGCGGACCACTAGACGTCGAACCCCAATTTCATATCATACATCTATCGGGAAGATATCCTAAGAGCTAATTGAATTCCCACTTATAAACTCCCGAAACTTTCCAGTTATGCAATCAGGTGTTGGGGATATAGGGGAAGTATAATATCTCACCCAAAACTAGCAATCCTACATCCAGTTGTACCCATCCTTCAACACATAACCAAGAAACCTTCGGAAATCATTTACCTCAACCTTCGAAAAGCATCCATTATACGAGTTATGGCAATACTCCCGAACTCCCGCCCCAGTACTGGGTGGCGTCGAGGTTATCTCACCAACAACTGCATAAAAGAGATTTTCGATGTCGGCGAAACTCAGGTATTCCAGAACTGCAACGATAAAATTATGAAGACAACACCTCGGAGCTCAACTCCCCGGGACACTTCCACAACCCCTAAATGTCAGGAGGCACCAAGAACAATGTTCTCATCACAAAACCATTGGAACTATTTCAAGATACCCGCGTGATCCTAAAAAAATTTAGTGAAATTTGAGAAGAGCAGAGTCAAAACTCTACGTCAGGATGCCTCACCAGAGCGACGAAGGGATTGAGGAGTAAAAAGAAGTCCTACTCTCCTATATATATAATTCTTAAATGACTCAAAACATTTTTCTAGACTCATCAACGCCAACGATTCGATCAAGCAGGGGGATCCTAAGTCGGGGAAGGCTCTGATTACCAACTTGTAACGCCCTCGATGCGGCTATATCTCCCACGTGTCGAAGCACGACTTAGAGGCATAACCACATTGAAAGCAATGTCGCAAGTGAGGTAATCTTCACACAACCCCATGTAATACATAAGGGAAAGAGATACATAGTTGGCTTACAATCGCCACTTCACACAATACATGAATAAAGCATTACATCATCCAGATACAATCAAGGTCCTACTACGGAACCAAAATAAAAGAAGACTACCCCAAATGCTACACAGATCCCCGATCGACCCCAACTGGGCTCCACTACTGATCAACTAGAACGAAACAACACAAAGGACAAGATCTTCATCGAGCTCCTCCTTGAGCTCGGTCGAGTCACCTGTACGGTATCGTCGAACACGTGAACTGGTTTTGTAAGTATCTGTGAGTCACGGGGACTCAGCAATCTCGCACCCTCGCGATCAAGACTATTTAAGCTTATAGGAAGGGTAAAGGTATGATGTGGAGCTGCAGCAAGCGACTAGCATATTTGGTGGTAACATATGCGCAAAAGAGAGCGAGAAGAGAAGGCAAAATCATGGTCGAACAACTATGATCAAGAATTGATCCTAGAACAACCTACGTCAATCATTACTACACCGTGATCACTTCCCGGACTCCGCCGAGAAGAGACCATCACGGTTACACACGCGGTTGATGCATTTTAACTAAGTTAAGTTTCAGGTTATCTACAACCAGACATTAACAAATTCCCATCTGCCCATAACCGCGGGCACGGCTTTCGAAAGGACAAATCCTTGCAGGGGAGTCCCAACTTAGCCCATCACAAGCTCTCACGGTCAACGAAGGATATTCGTTCTCCCAATACAATCCGATCAGACTCGGCATCCCGGTTACAAGACATCCTCAACAATGGTAAAACAAGTCCAGCAACACCGCCCGAATGTGCCGACAAATCCCGATAGGAGCTGCACATATCTCGTTCTCAGGGCACACTCAGATTGAGTCAAGCTACGAGTAAAACCAACCCTCAAGTTGCCCTGAGGTGGCCCCGCAGGCTTCCCAGTTCGGACCAACACTCAGAGGAGCACTGGCCCAGGGGATTTAAATAAAGATGACCCTTGAGTCCGCGGAACCCAAGGAAAGAAAAAGGCTAGGTGGCGAATGGTAAAACCAATGTTGGGCATTGCTGGAGGATTTTTATTCAAGGCGAACTGTCAAGGGGTTCCCATTATAACCCAACCGTGTAAGGGACGCAAAATCCGGGAACATAACACCGATATGACGGAAACTAGGGCGGCAAGAGTGGAACAAAACACCAGGCATAAGGCCGAGCCTTCCACCCTTTAACAAGTATATAGGTGCATTAAGATAAACAAGATAATATGTGATATCCCAACAAAAACATGTTCCAACAAGCAACATCTCCAAACTTCACCTGCAACTAACAACGCTATAAGAGGGGCTGAGCAAAGCGGTAACATAGCAAAACAACGGTTTGCTAGGACAAGGTGGGTTAGAGGTTTGACATCAATATGGAAGGCATGATAATAAAGTGGTAGGTATCAACATAGGCATAGCAAAAGAGCGAGCAACTAGCAAGCAAAGATAGAAGTGATTTCGAGGGTATGGTCATCTTGCCTGCAAAGTTCGTAGAGTTGCCTTGATCCTTGATCCTCGTAAGCGTACTCAACGGGCTCCTCGTTCACGTACTCGTATCCCGGCTCTACCCAAGCAAGAACAACAAACAAAAAGGAACACAATCAACCACGTGCAATGCTCAAGCAACATGATGCAAACATGGTATGATATGCGGGATGCGTTATGTGATGCATTTGCATGATTTGCAAAGGAATGATAGAACCTGGCCTCAACTTGGAAATCCAAGAGTACCACTGGAAAGGGGAGTTGATTTCGGTCGAAATCAATATAAAAATCACCGGAATCGGATGCACGGTTTGAAAATGACAAGCAAAACAAATATGGCACTGGTCTGCGATAAACAGCATGAGGCCATATAATGCATCAAGATAAATAAGCTACTGCACTCAAACATAGCAACACAATACATGGCAGAGATCCACTCAAGATGCTTGACAAAAGATGAACACTGAGCTACGGCTAATTCACTCATTAACAGGTTCAACCAAGCATGGCAAAAGAGCAAATGATTACAGGTTACAGACTTAGTGAAATTAAAAGCAAGTCAGGAATTTATCATCAGGAAGCAATGTTTAGAGCACAATAACTACATGCTACAGGAACATATCATGGCAAAGCAAGGCATGGTATGAAGCTACTCAAAGCATACAACAAAAGTCCCTTAGTGACCATGAGCCAAAAGGGACCAGAAAATACAATTGAAGCATGTGAACATAGCAAAAACTTAAACATATTCAGACTTAGTGAAAAACTGGAGCATGGCAAAACAGATATCATGTAGGCATGTTTACGAGCACGATGCACTCACTACGAGGCATGGCATGACAAACTAAGCATACACCCAGCAAGTAGACATGGCATAGAAGCTAGACATGGCAAGAACAACATCATAGCATGCATGGATCAACTACAACAAGCTTGGCAAAATTGCAAAACATGTTAACAATCTGCCAGGAACATTTTATAACAAAAGTAGAGCTCGATTGACTCAAGCTAGGGTGCTCCATAATTGCAAACAAAGACATGGATGGATAGAGCACAACATTATCTACACAACATCCTTACTGATCATGCTCAAAAGAGGCACGGATCACTAGGAAAAAACATGAACATATGGCATAAAATAATGACAGGGCAATGAGATGAAATGATGTACTCGTCGAGACGAACATTTTGATATGCTACACGCACGAATCGGAGCAACGGTGATGAAGTTATGGCATGTCAAAGTATGCAAAATATTAGGGTTTCGGAGGGAAAAAGTCAACCGAGTTTTCGATCTGGATCTGGAGTTACTGTAGCTTCACGTGAACCGAGGTTCACCGGCGTCCCCTGTTCACCGGAGAGGAGAGAGAGGCGGCCGGAGATGGCGACGTCGGCGGTCAGCGGTGCCGGGGAGACGGCGGGGAAGAGGTCGGCGACGAGCCGTGGCGGCGCGGCGCGGCACGAGGAGGCCGGCGACAAGGGTAGGTGGCGACGGGGCGAGGTCGCCGATGGAATGGCGTGGCGGCGCGGCGAGCGGGTCTGGCGACCGCGGGCGAAGGCGGCCGGCGGGGTTCGGGCGGGGCGCCCGCGAAGCGCGGCGGTGGCGAGATGGGCCGGGAGGGCCTCGCCCGGGCCCCGGCGGGCTTCGGCGGGTGGAGGGAGGCGCGGCTGAGGTGGCACATCGCGATTGGCGCGGGAGGCGGCGACAGGTGACGTGGAAGGCCCTCTTTGGCCGGAGTGAGGTGGAGGGCGTGGTGGACATGTCCGGCCGGCGCGGGAGGAATTGTCCGGCGGCGCGGGGAGGAGTTTGCTACGGTTTGGACTGCGCGAAATTTCGGGGAGAGCCACATATATATAAGTAGAGGGAGCTAGGAGGCTCCAAATTGAGCATGGATTTCGGCCACGCGATCGTGATCGAACGACCTAGATGATGGAGAAGGTTTTGGTGGGTTTTGGGCCACTTTGGAGGGGTGTTGGGCTGCAACACACACAAGGCCTTTTCGGTTCCTCGGTTAATCGTCGGAGTATCAAACGAAGTCCAAATGACACGAAACTGGACAGGCGGTCTACCGGTAGTAAACCAAGGCTGCATGAAAAGTATCGGTCCAATCCGAAAATGTTTAACACCCACACACGAAAAGAGGTAGAAAGGGACACCAGATGACATAGGAGCGCCGGATTGCAAAACGGACAACGGGGAAAAAGCTCGGATGCATGAGACGAACACGTATGCAAATGCAATGCACATGATGACATGATATGAGATGCATGACACGCAAGCAATGACAAGGCAACAACAGCGAAAACTAGAAGACACCTGGCATATCGGTCTCGGGGCGTCACAACACTCCACCACTATGAGAGGATCTCGTCCCGAGATCTAGAATGGCACCGGAGGGGAAAACGGAAGAGAAAGAGAATAGGTAAAACTAAGTTGCTTCTTTGACAAACGAGTGAAACCAATGAACCTTAAGAGGTTGAACAAATTGAAAGAAAGAATACAATGAAGATGATCGAAGTTGAAAACACTCTGTTAGAAAAGAGGAACCAAGAACATCACGGGAACCCTGTAGGTTGAAAGACATGAGAAAAGGATTGCAGTGGACAAGAAGTACATCCAAACACTCCGGTAGAATCGAGATGATGGTTGAAGAAAGCAATATCATACTGCCTCCGGAATGAAAGAATAGAAGTTGGATCGTCGGAACAAAAGAACGGAGAAGAAAACAACATCTTCTACCTCCGATGAGCTTGAAAGGCATCTTAAAGAGAAAGGTCGCACGGAGTTGTTGGAAAAAAACCACCCACGAAAAGGATAAGCTTGATATGGACTTATAGAAGACATCTAAAATTAAGAGGTGACAACTTGCCATACACGGAAAAGATTTGACTGGATTGATATTACAAGGAGACGAGAAACTTATTCACCGGAAGGATAAAATAAGAACTTGAGTCATTTATAAGCACCATAGATAGCAACAATCGTTAGGTAAGGCTTTAGGTGAAATATAACCCAAGATAACTCCAATGACGAGATTGATAGATTTAATATATCTCATACTTAACAACATGTGAATCATGAAACATGAACTCAAATTATCAAGAATAATACCACCTCCAATGGTACGGAAGAAAGAATTGCACTCCGGAATGCAAGATGAAGAATGCTTGAGCTCCTCTGAAAAGAATGTTGATTAACACTTTGTTGACATGGATTTTGACCAAGATAAAATGAAATGCATAAACCGTATAAAATATTAAAATATAAATAGAAAAAGGCAGCAATCTGTTTTATCATGAAAAAATGAATTAGAAATATAATCAACCACTCAAATTGATGACTGAAAAAAAGCCTATGCTATATTTTCGAATGTCGATTATGCACGCATTAAACCAACAGTTATAAAATATTATGAAATAAATAAACAACCATTAAGTTTTCACCTATTGGAAAATGGAGAACACATGGTTTATATGTACGTGCACCATCGCTGACAAAGAAAAACAATATATGGAAAAGTGGTTAACACATAGTTCATATGTACGCGCACCGTCGCCGGCGGATACTGATCTAAAATTACACCATCAGAGATGGCACCAATGTTGTCAAAGCAATCTAAAATTTCACTGTCAGAGGCGACACCAATGTTGTCAAAGCAATCTAAAATTTCACTGTCAGAGGCGGCGTCAATGTTGTCGAAGCATCACGAGGTATGTTCCTCCATTAAAATATCGTTGTATCTTAACGGATACACACAAAAAATGATAGAGATAGCCAATTGTAAGAGCGATCTGCTGCACAACAAAGAAAAAAGATTCATTGGATTGCGTATATATACATGCATGAGGTGTGCGTACGTGACATAGCTTGGCATGCATGCATATATTAGGAGACCATGTGTTCAAAACTAGCCTTAATGAATTACTAGAATCAGGCCTGGCCCACTTTAAAAAAATGGCTACGTGTACATGCACATGTGTTGCCTCATCATCCATCAGCCATACAAGGAAATGGATTAGAGCAAGAACCCATACGTTGACAAATGATGGCCTAATTAAGCCCATACAGGTTGATGGGATGTCGCCGTTTAATTAGCAATAAAGAAATAGAGAAAAGGAAAGGAGCAGCGCCACGCTCACGATCGCACGATCACACGATCACAGAACATTGGGCGCGCGCATGCAGCCACAGCTCTTTGCTGCTCCCCCTTACTATAAATACATGGTCACCAAGCACACAAAGGGGTTGGTCTCATTTGGTCGCTCATTTTTTCATCCACACGCCGCCGCTGCTGCTCACCTCATCCATCGATCGCTTATTCAGTCCATCACTGCTAGCTCATCATTCATCCATCCATCGCTCACGCACATACATACGCTGCTAGCTTCATCGCCGCCGGCCGTCCGCTCGCCGCCGTCGTCGCCGGCCATCCGCTCGCCGCCGTCGTCACCGTCCGCTCGCCGCCGCCGCCGTCGTCCGCTCGCCGCCGTCCGTTAGCCGCCGTCCACATACGTCGTCGGCCGCACTGCTCGTCATCTGCACCGCCCACAAGCTGCTACATGCCGGCGTTGCTCGTCCGCATCACACGTAAAAAACCAAGGCAAGCTGAGAATACATGGCTACCTTCTAGCTCCTTTCTTGATGCATTCCTCTTGCACCATATGTCTCAAAGAACTATTGGTGTTCTATGTCGCTCCATATAGCACACCTAGTTTGGTCTCATGGGATCTAGCATCCCTTGTTGATACAAACCATAGTTAAAATTATGCCCAT
The DNA here is from genome assembly GCF_003073215.2 of Triticum urartu. Lineage (NCBI taxonomy): Eukaryota > Viridiplantae > Streptophyta > Magnoliopsida > Poales > Poaceae > Triticum > Triticum urartu. Next base: position 102,863 of record NW_024115723.1, read on the forward strand.
CTTGTTTTGGTCTCATGGGATCTTGCATCTCATGTTGATACAATTCAAGAATAAAAAATATGTTCCTTCTTGTTTTGGTCGCATGGTGATCTTGCATCCTATGTTGATACAGTTCAAGATTAAAATATATTCATCGATGATGCTTTATTTTCATCACATATCTCATATATATTTTCGGTTCTACCTACAAAATTCTTCTTGTTTTGGTCGCATGGTGATCTTGCATCCTATGTTGATACAGTTCAAGATAATGCATGAGATGCCTAGGGGTCATATATCACTCCTCAATCCTATAATGATGCAAACTAAGTGCACACGATGCAACTAAAATTCTTCTTGTTTTGGTCTCATGGTGACCTTGCATCTCCATGTTGATACAAGTCGAGACCAAAAATTATGCTCATCTTGTTTTGGTCTCATGGCGACCTTTCATCCCATGTTGATACAATTCAAGAATAAAAATACGTCCATCTTGATTTGGTCTGATGGCGATCTTGCATCCCATGTTGATACAATTCAAGAATAAAAATATGTCCATCGTGATTTGGTCTCATGGTGATCTTGCATCCCCTGTTGATATAGATAAAGGATATAAATAGAAATAAAGCTCATATTGATTTGGTTTCATAAGGTCCTATTTTGTTGGAAATTCACACATGTTCCTTTCATATAATTTATAGTCTAGCTAGACCCCTAAATGCATCAGTATAGGGTGTAAACATGGAGCATGCGTCTATATGTTCATTAGTCTCAAGAAGTAGCATTATATGCTCGGATTTTGTACTAATGAAAACCCATGTGAAACAAAGCCATGACAACTCAATATACATGACTTTGGCTCTTCATAGTATAGGGTCATATATCTAGGCTTTGAGAATTGTCATATACTTCATCATGTCCATGCGAAACATATACTGATACACACTTCTGTTTGGTTACACCATAAGCATACAATCTAGGCTACGTGGTGATAATACAAGCAAGAAGAAGTCTCGATACTTCATTTGGTTATGCTACACATGGGCACGAAGTTGCTACATGATGTTAGTACTAATACAAGTGAAGTGAAATTTATAAAGGAAATATTCTCATGCACGTGAGATTCAACTCCAAACTCATTTGACAAGATTGACTTAATCGCATGTCCATATATGATATGTTTGAGACTAGGAAAACTAGTGTTTAGGCATGACCCATATGTCATAATATAATCTCTCATACAGATTAAATTGTACCATGCATTCCTTTCATATAAATGCATGCATCTACAAAATAGAAAAGTAACTAGGGTCATAGCCTATGTTACTCGCACTAAACGTAATATAGTGTGATCGAATATGTCATCAACAAATTTCATATTGCCCTCACGTATATTGGGTCGAGGCAGCGCTATATACATTGCTATAAATTAAACCCAATATCCTGCCATTAACTCATAAAAAGAGTTATGCCCTATATTGCATATACACCGTTAGCCCGGCTAGTTAACCATTAAATAAGACAGCTACTACATATTCACGATGGTTAATGAGCTAGGCATGAACGTGCTATATGAATGAACATTGTCAAACCATGAATGTTATGCAACGCGTATGTTAGCATAGACGAAGTTCAAGGCTCTCCGAGTATGCAGGCGTCGAAGACAGCGAGGAAGATTTTTATTTCTACATTTTGTAGTCTTCTTTTATTTCTACATTTTGTAGTACTCATGTGTTGTGATGCTATGTAATAGATATGTTGGAATTCTTAATCAGGGGTTTTCTCTTCGGAGATGTAATTAACAGATCTTTTATGTAAATATAACAGTTCTAGAAATAAAGTACCTGCAATGTTTGATCTCCATTTTCTTTATGCATTTAAATTATTCACTCTGTATCAATGACGTGGACGCGTGTTCTCACGCCCGCCATTTTCCCGTCATCACACTTCGAGAAGGAATTAAATCGTTGATGCACCATCGTGTAGAACCTTCATGAAGAACTTCGTTAAACAAAAGAATGGTCAAACGGAAGGAAGGAGAAGTTGAAAACACAAGGTGAATCCTTGTGCCGATTTAGATGAATCTCCGTGGTGAAATAATTGAAAAAGGTTGGAACTCCAGGAAAAAGAGAAGATGAAACAATTGAAATCAGGAATTTGATGAGCCTACGGAATAGGGAATTAATCACTAGGAAGAAACAAGAATAAGAATTATATTATGCTTATCCTTCACCAATTTAAATTGATGACAAGCAATGGATTTGGCATACTACTTATTCTCGTAGAAAGGATTAAAGAGAGGTATAGCTTAAACTTGAGAAGGTCTTCAACGAACCACCGGTAGGGTTGAAACAACGAGTAATTAATATGATAATGAAGGGAAAGAAGTCTTGAATGAACCACCGTAAGAATTGAGAACGATTGAAGAAAAGATAAAGAAACACCGGGAAGAATTAAAGAACGAATGAAGATACTTGAGGGAATTTGATACATGAAAACGAATAGATCATGAACTGATTAGAGAATATTTGAATGATTCAACGGTAGGTTTGGAGAATGACAGTTGAAGTTTGAGAATGAATAATTCTTCTGCAATGATGGCCTCCGGATAAGAAACTGAGAAGACTCTTGAATTTCTTCGGATGGGTGAAAAGAATTACCACAATCGAAAATAATTATGAGCGGATGGCAACAAGCTAGAATCACGAATCTTGAAGAGAATGGAGCAATATTAAAGAGAAACTCTTCTTCGGTCTTCAAAGTCCGAGAATGACGACGAGAAACACCACCATGAATTATTTAGACACTCCGGAAGAATCAAAACGAAGAGGTTGAGCCAACGATGAAAAGAATTCGACAGATCTTGGAGAAAAAACATAAGACTGATGATAATTCATTCTTACGTCAACTTCGAAAAAAAAATTGAGGATAGCTCCGGGAGAATTAGAAGAGTCAGGTAAGATCCTGGAAAAAGACCTGTGGGTTAGGGCCCACTCAAAAGAAACACCGTTGAACGATTACTTGAAAAGGAGAGATTGCACCGGTCGAATAAAAGGCTTGAATGAGATAACAACCTCGAAATAGCTTGAATGAAAGCAGAGTGGAAGCACGAATCTTTGAGATATCTTGAGCACTCCGGAACAATTGAATAGCGAGAAATGACTGAATATGAGGTGCACCGGCATGAGAAAGTATTTGAAACGAGGAAAAAGGATATGATCAACAAAGCTTGAATTGGTTCCACCAGAGAAGAAAAGAACGAACAATGATGAACTTGTAGCTTCCTTAGCATCTTCATGAGAATCACCGGATAAGAACATGGACGGAAAAGAATGGAGAGACTTCTCATCAATAACATGATAGTTGATTAGGAAATCTGAGTCCTTGAATAAAAAAGGGTGGGAGGGCGGGAAAAACAAAAGCAAACTGGAACGGATGAAACAAACACCGTTGAGAAGGCTTGAGTTTATCTTGCGGATGTTGAAAATGATCGGATCCACTTGAAGAGAAACACGCCGGTTGAAAAAGAATTGGCATGACCATATCGATGATCAAAAAGGATTAGTATTCACATAGAAATATGAGAACACCACTTAGGCAAGGTATGGGATCAACATTTGACTTCGAAGCAACTCGAATACCACAATGAAAACAAAACAAGGATTGGCTTGCAAAATAAGCCGGAACAAACATATGATAGAGATTTCGTCCGAAGTTTTCATGGTGGGGCCTACACGGGCTCGATCGTACAGCACCATCATGTACAAGGCAGTGCACATGACATACGAAGCATCCCCGAGTCAGCATAGACAAGGACTCTTTAAGACAAAACGAGACCACTGTAAAACCAACCGTGGATAGGCGGACCACTAGACGTCGAACCCCAATTTCATATCATACATCTGTCGGAAAGATATCCTAAGAGCTAATTGAATTCCCACTTATAAACTCCCGAAACTTTCCAGTTATGCAATCAGGTGTTGGGGATACAGCGGAAGCATAATATCTCACCCAAAACTAACAATCCTACATCCAGTTGTATCCATCCTTCAACACATAACCAAGAAACCTTCGGAAATCATTTACCTCAACCTTCGAAAAGCATCCATTATACGAGTTATTGCAATACTCCCGAACTCCCGCCCCAGTACTGGGTGGCGTCGATGTTATCTCACCAACAACTGCATAAAAGAGATTTTCGATGTCGGCGAAACTCAGGTATTCCAGAACTGCAACGATAAAATTGTGACGACAACACCTCGGAGCTCAACTCCCTGGGACACTTCCACAACCCCTAAATATCAGGAGGCACCAAGAACAATGTTCTCGTCACAAAACCATCGGAACGATTCCAAGATACCCGCGTGATCCTAAAAAAATTTAGTGAAATTTGAGAAGAGAAGAGACAAAACTCTATGTCAGGATGCCTCACCAGAGCGACGAAGGGACTGAGGGGTAAAAAGAAGTCCTACTCTCCTATATATATAATTCCTAAATGACTCAAAACATTTTTCTAGACTCAACAACGCCAACGATTCGATCAAGAAGGGGGATCCTAAGTCGAAAGTACAAATCCATGCAGGGGAGTCCCAACTTAGCCCATCACAAGCTCTCACGGTCAATGAAGGATATTCGTTCTCCCAATACAATCCGATCAGACTCGGCATCCCGGTTACAAGACATCCTCAACAATGGTAAAACAAGTCTAGCAACACCGCCCGAATGTGCCGACAAATCCCGATAGGAGCTGCACATATCTCGTTCTCAGGGCACACTCAGATAGGTCAAGCTACGAGTAAAACCAACCCTCAAGTTGCCCCGAGGTGGCCCCGCAGGCTTCCCAGTTCGGACCAACACTCAGAGGAGCACTGGCCCAGGGGGTTTAAATAAAGATGACCCTTGAGTCCGCGGAACCCAAGGGAAAAAGAGGCTAGGTGGCGAACGGTAAAGCCAATGTTGGGCATTGCTGGAGGATTTTTATTCAAGGCGAACTGTCAAGGGGTTCCCATTATAACCCAACCGTGTAAGGGACGCAAAATCCGGGAACATAACACCGATATGACGGAAACTAGGGCGGCAAGAGTGGAACAAAACACCAGGCATAAGGCCGAGCCTTCCATCCTTTACCAAGTATATAGGTGCATTAAGATAAACAAGATAATATGGTGATATCCCAACAATAAACATGTTCCAACAAGGAACGATCTCCAAACTTCACCTGCAACTAGCAATGCTATAAGAGGGGCTGAGCAAAGCGGTAACATAGCAAAACAACAATTTGCTAGGACAAGGTGGGTTAGAGCATGTTCCAACAAGGAACGATCTCCAAACTTCACCTGCAACTAGCAACGCTATAAGAGGGGCTGAGCAAAGCGGTAACATAGCCAAACAACGGTTTGCTAGGACAAGGTGGGTTAGAGGTTTGACATGGCAATATGGGAGGCATGATAAGCAAGTGGTAGGTATCGAAGCATAGGCATAGCAAAAGAGCAAGCATCTAGCAAGCAAAGACAGAAGTGATTTCAAGCGTATGGTCATCTTGCCTGCAAAGTTCTCAGAGTTGCCTTGATCCTCGTAAGCGTACTCAACGGGCTCCTCGTTCACGTACTCATCTCCCGGCTCTACCCAAGCAAGAACAACAAACAAAAAGGAACACAATCAACCACGTGCAATGCTCAAGCAACATGATGCAAACATGGTATGATATGCGGGATGCATTATGTGATGCATATGCATGATTTGCAAAGGAATGATAGAACCTGGCCTCAACTTGGAAATCCAAGAGTGCCACTGGAAAGGGGAGTTGATTTCGGTCGAAATCGATATAAAGATCACCAGAATCGGATGCACGGTTTGGAAATGACAAGCAAAACAAATATGGCACTGGTCTGCGATAAACAGCATGAGGCCATATAATGCATCAAGACAAATAAGCTACTGCACTCAAACATAGCAACACAATACATGGCAGAGATCCACTCAAGATGCTTGACAAAAGATGAACACTGAGCTATGGCTAATTCACTCATTAACAGGTTCAACCAAGCATGGTAAAAGAGCAAAAGATTAAAGGTTACAGACTTAGTGAAATTAACAGCAAGTCAGAAATTTATCATCAAGAAGCAATGTTTAGAGCACGATAACTACATGCTACAGGAACATATCATGGCAAAGCAAGGCATGGTATGAAGCTACTCAAAGCATACAACAAAAGTCCCTTAGTGACCATGAGCCAAAAGGGATCAGAAAATACAATTGAAGCATGTGAACATAGCAAAAACTTAAACATATTCAGACTTAGTGAAAAACTGGAGCATGGAAAAACAGATATCATGTAGGCATGTTTAAGAGCTCGATGCACTCACTACGAGGCATGGCATGACAAACTAAGCATACACCCAGCAAGTAGACATGGCATAGAAGCTAGACATGGCAAGAACAACATCATAGCATGCACGGATCAACTACAACAAGTTTGGCAAAATTGCAAAACATGTTAACAATCTGCCAGGAACATTTTATAGCAAAAGTAGAGCTCGATTGACTCAAGCTAGGGTGCTCCATAATTGCAAACAAAGACATGGATGGATAGAGCACAACATTATCTACAAAACATCCTTACTGATCATGCTCAAAAGAGGCACGGAGCACTAGGAAAAAACATGAACATATGGCATAAAATAATGACAGGGCAAGGACTTTGTGAAATTTGAAGTCCCTGAAATCAGCATCATTGAGTAAGCTACTTTGCATGCTTGTGCTAGTCACCACAAAGATCACAAAAATGCATGGCATACACCCCTTGAAGATGGCATGGCATACTAAAAAACACATGTAGAGCTCAGGATCATAGCATGCACACATTAATCATGGCAAAAATTACAAAAGTGCATTTGCTGAAACAGATCTGCAACTAAACATCACATAGCCCTCTTCCAACAGCATTTCGGGCATCAAGATGAGCTCAAAAGAAAATGATGCAATGAGATGAAATGATGTAATCGTCGAGATGAACATTTTGATATGCTACCACTAGTGCAGCACCGGGCAATAGCACCGGTTCGTAAGGCCCTTTAGTGCCGGTTTCAGAACCGGCACTAACATTTCGGCACTAAAGGCCCCCCCCCCTTTAGTACCGGTTCAGCTCGAACCGGTGCTAAAGGGAAACCACGTGGCACGAACCAGCTCCAGGGGCCGGGAGCCCTTTAGTACCGGTTGGTAACACCAACCGGTACTAAAATGTTTGGGGGATTTTTGGTTTTATGATTTCTTTTTCATTTAATTTTGTGTTTTCCATTTTAATTCTTTTTCATTTGCTGGTATTTTACGGTACTACACATTGTACACGTTATGCATATATATATATAAAAATAGAATTTTTAGTAGAACCAATCATATATATATATCATCAATGTCTCACAAACCACCATATTAATTTACACATACACACATGTATAGCTATATACAATTTCTCCTACATATGCATGTTGCCTTCGGAGCCAGTGGCATTAGCCTAATTGGTGCCTTCGGAGCACGATGACAATTGGAAGTGGTTCATGACCTGTTCGATGGGGGCGGTAGCGGGTAATAGTATTCTCCCTTCGGATTTATGACCTGGTCGAGCAAAAATCCCGCTATTTCCTCTTGAAGTGCTTCTACGCGCTCCGTTTCTAGGAGCTTGTCCCGCACCTCTTTGAACTGTTAAGAAGGAGATCAATATGCATGTGTATTAGTTGTGTGACTAGATATCGATAATGGTGTAAAAATTGTGAATAGTGTTCTGACAAGCGTACCCATTCCTGTCTTTGAGATCTGCTCCTTTCGGACGCCATCATGCGAATGTTCTCGCAAACGCAGTATGCACACAGATTAGTCCCCTGCGCCTGCTTCAGGGCCTTTATTACGAGAATGAAATTTAATTTGATCAGATAATAATTAATCAAGCATGATAATTAAAGAGATGGCAGCTAGCTAGCTAGCTAGTACTACTTAATTACTTACCTTGGATCGAAACCATTTCAGCTGTGGTTTCCATTCGCCTTCCGTGACGCTGATGAACCTTGCCCAAGCCCTGCCCGCCGACAAAGAAAATGAATAAAGGGGTTATTAAATAGTTCATATCATGAAATGACGAACTAAATAGGCCGAGATATATAGTTAATAATGATTGAAATTACCTGTTGACTATCCCATACAAGATGTTGTAGTCACTATTTGCTTTGAGTAGCGAGTCCAGTATTTCAACTGTTCCGGCGTCAACTTTAATGATACACAAGATCCAGTGAAATCTGCATGCACACACGTTTGCATGTCTTAATTAAGCGGGTATATGTAAGCAAAAACATGTAGCTAGCTAGTAGGCAAAAACAGAGAATTTGTAGTACAAGAAAGTGTGACTCACTCGAAGTTGTAAGGAAGTAGTATATCTTCATTGTATTTGAGGCGCTTCAAGAACTCTAGCATGCTGTCCTCTACCTGCTTTTCATAATACTTGCTCATTTTCCATGTGTATTGATTAACGGTGTTTGGGTCAATGAACCCAATGCCATAGCGTCCACCTTTTCTCATTTCATACATCTTCATCCTGCATAATACCACAGAAAAGAATATAGTGAGGATAATTACAGGTAATGATTGATCAAAAGGATCACTACAGCTAGCTTGAGACTTAAATTACAGAAAGAAATCACTTACAGACAATAGCAACTGACGATAGATTTGTCGAGTGCGTCTTGATTGTATAACTGAAACAGTTCAGAATACTCAACGGCCACAGCTTTCTCATGGTAGTAATGATCCTTCTTGACATACACCATGAGGGACTCTCGATCGGATCTCTTGGTAATGTCCATGTACCATTGATGCAATTCATACATTCTCGTTGGGAGCTTCTTGACATCTTCTGGCTCGACCAAAGGTTGGCCCCGGACATATTTCCGTTTTATTTCCTCCTCTGTAATCCCAGGCATGTCCTCGATCTCGAGGAGTTGTCCAACAGTGATCTTGAGTTCTTCAGCCTGCATTATATGCTCCTGGGTTATTACCACATCGCCCACCTCGGGAACGTAAACTGTTTGGCCACAATAATATTGGGCGCGCGTACTGTCACGTGTTGTTGGCGGCACAACAAGCGGGGTCGATTGCGCCGCCTGTTCTCCCAGCTGGGCAACGGTTTTCCCGCATTTTTTGACAGCTGCTTGTTGTTTGCTCGAGCTCGAGCTCGCCTCCTTCTGTAGACGTTGTCGATGTAACTTCCTGATGTGGCGCTCATAGTCTGTGTCAACAGGCTTAGGAGCTGGTGGTTGAGCCATACGAATGAAGTGGTCAACTACTTCCACAGGCACTTTCTCCCTTGGCGGCGGTGGCGGTTTCGGTCCAAAATGGGCGTCGACTTCTGCCCGCACTATGGCATTGGTTTGCTCCTCGGTCCTGTCGTAAGCCCTCACAGGAAGAGGAGTAGTGAGGTTTGGACCATATTTATATCGCTTGCCTCCGCCTGTACTTCCTGTACTATGACCTCGACTCGTACCGCTACGCACCATAGCTGCGGGGTGTCTCTTCTGCGATTGCTGAGGCGGCGGAGACGGCTGACGGGGCTGAGTTGGACGAGGAGGAGTGGCCTGAAGCTGTGCCGGACTTGGAGGAGGAGTGGCCTGAGGTTGTGCCGGACTTGGAGGAGGAGTGGACGTCTGACGCTGTGTCGGACTTGGAGGAGGAGTGGCCTGACACTTTGCCGGACTTGGAGGAGGAGGAGTGGCCTCACGCGTTGGTGGACTTGGAGGAGCGGGAGTCTGCTGACTCGGTGGCGGACTTCGACGAGGAGTCGGGTGACGCGGTGTCGGTGGCCTTCGAAAAATGATGCAATCCTTTCTCCATAGGATGATACGATGTTTGGCATCTCCGAGTGTGTGCTCCTCATCACCTCCAGGAATGTCAAGCTCTAGCCCCGAATATTGGTCCACCACCTCATCAACCAAGACACGAGCATAGCCCGCTGGAATCGGGTTGCAATGGAAGGTTGCCTCGGGGGAATTTGAAAAAGCAACGGCGTCCGCCACCTTCATGGATATGTTCTTCATTTTGAAGTGTAGCTCGCAGTTAGTGTTCTCCGTGATGTCATCCACGGGGTATCTATCCAGCACTACTGCGTCGCCCGGGGCGGAACCCACGCTGCTTCTCGGCATGGATGGGGCGGTGGTATCCAATGCTGGATCATCCGCTAGCTGCTGCAGCTGCTGAGACCCCCTTTGCTGGCTAAGTGAGTCGATCTGCTCCTGCTGCCGCTGGAATTTAGCTGCCAATTCCGCTTGACTTGCTTCTAGGCCTTGAAGGCGTTCATAGTCGAGCTTCCTTTGCTCCTCCTCCATCTTCCTCTTCTTCTCCTCCGCAATCTTCTTTCTCGCACGGGTTCTGTAGTCGGCGTTCCAGTCCGAAAACCCCTCATACCACGGAATAGCGCCCTTGCCTCGTGTTCTTCCCGGGTGTTCAGGATTTCCCAGGGCACGCGTAAGCTCGTCGTTCTCTCTGTTGGGCTGGAACACCCCCGATCGAGCCTCTTCTATTGCAACAAGTAGCGCATCGTCGGCTCCGTTCAGACATGCCTTCGTCGAAACATTGCCTGTCTTCGGGTCCAACTCCCCCCCATGCGCATAGAACCAAGTCCTGCACCTGGGGGGCCAGCTCTTAGTAACCGGAGTGACACCTGCATCCTCCATCTCTTTCTCAGACTTATCCCACTTAGGCATTGCCACCGCGTAGCCACCTGGCCCCAGCTTATGGAACTTATCCTTTTTTCGGCATTCTTCTTGTTTATTCTCGACCGTTCCTTAGCTAATTCTGAATCCTTGAATTTCACGAAATCGTCCCAATGAGCACTTTGATTCTCTAGTATCCCCTCGAATACTGGAGTCTTCCTTCCTCCCTTGACGTACTTCTCCCACGTCATTCTCTTGTGGTTCTTGAATGCAACCGCCATCTTCCTAAAAGCAGCGTCCTTGACTTTCCGCACGTTCTGCTTCTGTGAAATTATCTGGTAGGGTGAAATGTTCCATGAGAGTATCCCAAAGCAGATTTTTTTGATTCTCGTCGACAAAAGTAACATCTGGACGTGGATTTGCTGGCTTTCTCCATTCTTGAAGGGAGATCGGGAGTTGGTCCTTCACAAGAACTCTGCACTGACGAACGAACTTGTCCGCAATCTTCTTAGGCGCTAATGGTTCGCCATTAGGTTTGAATGCCTCGATATTGTACTTTACGCCCTCCTTCAACTTTTTGTTCGGGCCTCGTTTCGTCCTTTTGCCTGAAGATTTGCTCGATCCGGATGGCTGAAAGAAGAAAGATCGATTCGTTAATATATCTTCAACTCATTTAAAACATGCGATGATCACCAGATTCCTGCTTATATAAATATATATACCTCGCCGGTGTTTGTTGTTTCAGGATCAACATGTTCTTCGTCGTAGTTCATGACTTCATCTTCTCGGTCGTCGCGATCGAATATCATATCACCCTCTCCGGTGTTGTTTAGAAATTCGGAGCCGTCAAAACCTTCTTCATTCTGATCATCATCTGGCCCGCGTATGATATCGAACATGGTCTGTTCTCTCTCTCTCTCGGTATTGTCCGCCATAGCTTTTATTTAACTATGACAAAAGAAATATAAAACAATTTAGTATAATCTCGAATAATAGATATAATCTCGAATACATCATCTCGAATAATAGATATAATCTCGAATACATCATCTCGAATAATAGATATAATATTGAATACATCACTAGCTAGCTAGCTAGCAAGCTAATAAATATCGAATACTACAGAGTAATCTAGGCCACTCGCGGTTTCTGAGGTGCGGGCGGTGGACACCCAAAGAGAAGGAAGCATCACTGGATCATAGCTCGGGTGATCTCCCCAAAGAACCTGCCAGGTATTGGAGAACCTGACGTCCATAGCAGCCATGTAGCGATGGACGTGCTCGTCCTCCTCCCTGACACGGCGACGTACCACCTCCGGTGGGGCCGGCTCCCTCCGCGCCGAAAGTGGCCCACGCGAATGCCACCAAAGGAGATGAGGGTCGACGACGGGACCCGGGGCCGGGTTCCTCACCAAGTGTCGCGCCCCTGATGGTAGCACCTCCCAGTGCCAGCCCGGCGGAGCCCAGTCCCGGACATGGGTCCCCTGAAGCACGACGTCATCGCGGACGTGTCGACGGCGAGGATGCGGGCCGGGCATCGTCGACAACAAAATACTATATGCCGCAAAAGTAAAGTAACATTTTTTAAATGATGGATTGTGATGATTTCATATATGCAAATTCTAAATTTTATAACTAAAAATATAAGAAACTAAAAAAACATCGATCATCGTCTAACAATTTGAAATTAATCTAATTCATCTAGCTAGCTAAAACTAACATTTCCAAAATTTCTAGCATTTCTATATAACTAACATTTCTATAACATTTGACATTATATATATTATAACTAACATTTCTACATACTATTTGACATTAATCTAATCTATTTAATTAATTCATCTAAAACTTTGTATGAAAAATAGAAAAACAGAAAAAACTAAAAGCTAAAAACAGAAAAATTGTGTGTGTGCGCGTCTAGTGTGTGTGTAGTGTGTGTGTAGTGTGTGTGTGTGTGTGCATGTAGTGTGTGTGTGTGTGCGCGTGTGTGTGTGCGCTACGGTTGGTGCCGGCGCCGGCGCCGGTGTGCGCTACGATCGATTGGAGGGAGGAGAGGGGCCGGGGGAGGGCCTCACAGTGCGCGCGGGCAAGGTCGAGGCGACGGCGACGGCGAGGGCGAGGCCGATCCAAAGGCGACGGCGACGGCGAAGCGAGGGGATCGGCGACCGGGACGGCGACGGGGGTGCCGCGGAGTCGACGGGGACGACGCGACGAGGACAGGGGCGTCGCGGAGTCGACGGGGACAGCGCGACGGGGGCGGCGACGGCGCGGGACGGGGCGGTGGCAGAGAGAAGTGGGAGATAAGAAACTGAAAATTTTCCAAGTGTTTCTTATATAGGGGACACCTTTAGTACCGGTTGGAGCCACCAACCGGTACTAAAGGCCTGTTTTGGCCAGGCCAAGCGGGGGGAAGCACCCCCCTTTAGTACCGGTTCCTGGCTCCAACCGGTACTAAAGGCCCCCCCTTTAGTACCGGTTGGTGCCACGACCCGGTACTAAAGGGGGTGCGCTGCCAGGCGAGGGGCGCAGAAGTTTAGTCCCACCTCGCTAGCCGAAGGGCGCTCACACCTGCTTATAAGCCCCGCCACCGCTGCTGTCTCAAGCTCCTCTCTAAAGCAGGCCTTCTGGGCCTACCTCTGCTACTCTGCCCTGTGGGGCCTATTGGGCTTGCGGGCCTGCATCCTGGCCCAACAACAGGTTGGGTTTCTAGTCGTATGCAGGCCGCTGTGGCCCGGTAGGTGGGCTTTTTTCATTTAGTTTTTTCTTTTCTGCTTTATTTATTTTGTTTTATTTATTTTTAGTTGTTTTTTGCTGTATTTAGAGTTTCTTTGTGAATATTTTTGATAGTTTTTAGAAACTTTCAGTTAGTGCCGGTAGTTTTTAAATTTGAATAGTTTAAATTTTGAATTATTTGAAATTTGTGTGAATCACTAGTTTGTGAATAACTTAACTTTAAAAATACATTTTCCAGTGATTCTTTTTTCTTATGTTTAATATTAGTGTGTTTTATCATTATATTCAATTTGGTAATGCTTAAGTTATTTAAAAATGAAATGCCTTTGTAACGGATGAGTTTTCGTCCGAAACCCTGATACTTCGAAACAGATTGTCCACTTTGTACACGAAGTGCATCCAGTTTTTGCGTTAACCCTCTCTACTTTTTTGCACATGCTATGTGGGTGAAATTATGATACCATGCCAACTTTCATCCTTTTCTGAGTTCATTTGAAATGCTTTTCAATTTCAGGGTCATTTAGCTGAAAAAATCAATAAATGCATGAAAGAATTTGCTTGCACATGAAATTTCTTCGCGTTTCAAATGCCAAAACACATAACTAGCTACCCTAACTATTACAGAGATTCCCTCCTGGGTGTGAAACACAGAAGAAAGTGATGATAGTTAAGCCGATCACATCCCAGATCTTTGGGTGTGAAACTTTTTCTTCGCGTGTGTCCCTTTGCATTGTAGCCATGGAAAATCTTCATCATTTAACGGGATGCTCGGGTCAATATTCACTGTGAATGGAGCAATTTCATCAGACTTTTCATAATCTTCTGACTTGTCTGTCTTTTCATCCACTCCCACGATGTTTCTCTTCCCAGAAAGAACTATGTGCCGCTTTGGCTCATCGTACGATGCATTCGCTTCCTTATCTTTTCTTTTTCTTGGCTTGGTAGACATGTCCTTCACATAGAAAACCTGTGCCACATCATTGGCTAGGACGAATGGTTCGTCTGCATACGCAAGATTGTTGAGATCCGCTGTTGTCATTCCGTACTACGGGTCTTCCGTTACCCCGCCTCGTGTCATATTGACCCATTTGCACCGAAACAAAGGGACCTTCAAACCACGTCGATAGTCAAGTTCCCATATGTCCTGTATATAACCATAATATGTTTCCTTTCCCGTCTTGGTTTCTGCATCAAAGCGGACACCACTGTTTTGGTTGGTGCTCTTCTTATCTTGGGCGATCGTGTAAAATGTATTACCATTTATCTCGTACCCTTTGAAAGTCATTATATTCGAAGATGGTAACTGGGACAACAAGTACAGGTCATCTTCAATAGAGGTGTCATGCATGGTACGTGCTTGCAACCAGCTGGCGAAACTCCTGGTTTGTTCATGTGTAATCCAGTCATCAGACCGCTCCGGGTGTTTGGAGCGTAGCAAATTCTTGTGTTCATCCATATACGGAGCCACCAAGGCGGAATTCTGTAGAACTGTGTAGTGTGCTTCAGTGAGAGAATGTCCGTCCATACATATTATTTGTTCCCCTCCTAGCGTGCCTTTTCCATCCAGTCTGCCCTTATGCCGCGATTCAGGAACACCAATCGGCTTAAGGTCAGGAATAAAGTCAATACAAAACTCAATGACCTCCTCATTTTGACGGCCCTTGGAGATGCTTCCTTCTGGCCTAGCACGGTTATGAACATATTTCTTTAAGACTCCCATGAACCTCTCAAAGGGGAACATATTGTGTAGAAATACAGGACCCAAAACGTTAATCTCTTCGCATAGGTGAACTAGGACGTGCGTCATGATGTTGAAGAAGGATGGTGGGAACACCAACTCGAAACTGACAAGACATTGCACCAAATCATTCTGTAACCTTGGTATGATTTCTGGATCGATTACCTTCTGAGAGATTGCATTGAGAAATGCACATAGCTTCACAATGGCTAATCGAACATTTTCCGGTAGAAGCCCCCTCAATGCAACCGGAAGCAGTTGCGTCATAATCACGTGGCAGTCATGAGACTTTAGGTTCTGGAACTTTTTCTCTGCCATGTTTATTATTCCCTTTATATTCGACGAGAAGCCAGACGGTACCTTAATACTGAGCAGGCATTCAAAGAAGATTTCCTTCTCTTCTTTGGTAAGAGCGTAGCTTGCATGACCCTGATGTATGCCGTCTTTTCCGTGCATACGTTGCTGGTCCTCCCGTGCCTCAGGTGTATCTTTTGTCTTCCCATACACGCCCAAGAAGCCAAGCAGGGTCACACAAAGATTCTTCGTCACGTGCATCACGTCGATTGCGGAGCGGACCTCTAGGTCTTTCCAATAGGGCAGGTCCCAAAATATAGATTTCTTCTTCCACATGGGTGCGCGTCCGTCAGCGTCATTCGGAACAGGTTGTCCACCAGGACCCTTTCCAAAGACCACCTTCAAATCCTTGACCATATCATGTACATCAGCACCAGTACGGTGGCGAGGCTTCGTCCGGTGATCCGCCTCACCTTTGAAATGCTTGCCTTTCTTTCTTACGGGATGCCTGCTCGGAAGAAATCGACGATGTCCCAGGTACACATTCTTCTTACAATTAGCCAAATATATACTGTCGGTATCTCCAAACAGTGCGTGCATGCGCGTATCCCTTTTGTCTGTCTTGAAAGGTTAGAGAGCAGGCCAATCATTGATGGTCACGAACAGCAACGCCTTTAGGTCCAAATTCTTCCCCCATGTGCTCATCCCACGCACGTACACCTGTTCCATTCCACAGTTGTAAGAGTTCTTCAACTAATGGCCTTAGGTACACATCAATGTCGTTGCCGGGTTGCTTAGGGCCTTGGATGAGCACTGGCATCATAATGAACTTCCGCTTCATGCACAACCAAGGAGGAAGGTTATACAAACATAGTCACAGGCCAGGTGCTATGGTTGCTGCTCTGCTCCCCAAAAGGATTAATGCCATCTGCGCTTAGACCAAACCATACGCTCCTTGCGTCATCTGCAAACTCCTTCCTGTACTTTCTTTTGATTTTTCTCCACTGCGACCCGTCAGCAGGTACTCTCAACTTTCCGTCTTTCTTACGGTCTTCTCTGTGCCATCGCATCGCCTTGGCATGCTCTTTGTTTTGGAACAAGCGTTTCAACCATGGTATTATAGGAGCATACCACATCACCTTGGCAGGAATCTTCTTCCTGGGGCGCCGGCCCTCGACATCACCAGGGTCATCGCGGCAGATCTTATAGCACAATGCACCACATACCAGGCAAGCATTCAAATCCTCGTACTCACCGTGGTAGAGGATGCAATCATTAGGGCATGCATGTATCTTCTGCACCTCTAACCCTAGAGGGCAGACAACCTTCTTTGCTTCGTACGTACTCTCGGGTAATTCGTTGTCCTTTGGAAGCATATCCTTTATCATTACCAGCAACTTTCCAAATCCCTTGTCAGATACACCATTCTCTGCCTTCCATTGCAGCAATTCCAGTGTGGTGGCCAGCTTTTTCTTGTCACCTACGCAATTCGGGTACAACAATTTTTTGTGATCCTCTAACATGCGCTGCAACTTCTTCTTCTCCAAATCACTTGCGCAGTTTCTCTTTGCATCGGCAATGGCCCGACCTAGATCATCAACTGGCTCATCTGATGCCTCTTCTTCAGCTTCTTCCCGCATTGCCGGCTCAGCTTCTTCCCGCATTACCGGCTCAGCTTCTTCCCCCATTGTTGTATCAACGTATTTAGGGAACCCATGGCCAGGATAGCTGTCGTCGTCCTCTTCTTCTTCATTGTCTTCCATCATAACCCCTCTTTCTCCGTGCTTGGTCCAAACATTATAATGGAGCATGAAACCGGTCTTAAATAGGTGGACGTGAATGGTTCTTGACGTAGAGTAATTGTGACCATTCTTACAGCGAGCACATGGACAAGGCATAAAACCATCCGCCCGCTTGTTTGCCTCAGCCGCAAGCAGAAAAGTACGCAAGCCCTCAACGAACTGGGGAGAGCATCGGTCATCGTACATCCATTGCCGGCTCATCTTCATTACACAACACTGAATAGACCAAATTAATACAAGTTCATACAACACTTAAATGCAACAAACAAATAACTCTCTAGCTAAAGCATTTAAATGCAACAACAAATACGATCAAGATCGCAACTAAGGTAACAATGGATCCAACAGCATAATGATACCAAGCCTCACTATCGATGGCATATTTTCTAATCTTTCTAATCTTCAAGCGCATTTTCTCCATCTTGATCTTGTGATCATCAACGACATCGACAACATGCAACTCCAATTCCATCTTCTCCCCCTCAATTCTTTTCAATTTTTCTTTCAAGTACTCATTTTCTCTTTCAACTAAATTTAACCTCTCCGCAATAGGGTCGGTTGGAATTTCCGGTTCAGATACCTCCTAGAAAAAATTTCTATGTCAACTTGATGGGCATAATTTGTCATAAACACGAAATGCAACTAGTTTTAAAAGAGAATATACATACCACATCCGAATCATAACAAGGCCTAGGGCCGACGGGGACGGATATCAAAACCATGGCACTATATGTATAACAAACAACGTACGGGTAAGATAATTATACGAGTAACTATATATCCAAATCACACAAACATCAATTTTTATATAAAAATTCATGAACAAGAGGCTCACCACAAGGTGGTGCCGGCGACGGGACGGTGCGGGCGATCGACGGTGGCTACGATGGAGATTTAGAAGGCACTAAGTAAACCACACCTACATATGCAAACTAAGTGTTATTTTTGACCTCAAATTGCATATAAATCAAATACTAGCATATATATATATATCCTCCCAAATTACTAAACTCAAAAATTAATCACTATATAAACCAATGCAAGAGCTAATCTAGCAATGAGAGATGAAAGGACAAAGTTGCTAACCTTTATGATCATTTGAATGGATGAGGGCCTTCAAATCTTGACAAATTTTGGGCAAATTTTGTGATGAACTTGAGAGGAAGAAGGGAAGAATAGAGGAGAGGGAGAGGGGAAAGGGAGAAGAACAGAGTGCTGGTGGACGAAGGGTTTATATAGGACGACCTTTAATACTGGTTCGTGGCACGAACGGGTACTAAAGGGGCTGGAGGGGCCCCAGTCTGACAACATCCTGCCACCACTCTCATTAGTACCGGTTCGTGGCACGAACCGGTGCTAAAGGTTCGCCACGAACCGGTACTAATGAAAGCGGCCCGGCTAGCCGTTGGAACCGGCACTAATGTATACATTAGTGCCGGCTCAAATACAAACCGGCACTAATGTGCTTCACGTTTGACCCTTTTTCTACTAGTGTCATGATGCTTAACAAAATATGAACACTGAGCTACGGCCAATTCATCCACTAACAGGTCCAAACAAGCATGCCAAAAATGCATTTGGTAAACAGATCTCAGACTAAGTGAAATTAACACTTTTCTGGAATTTCAGATCAGGTAGCCCACTTTGGAGCATGAAAACTATATGCTACAGGGCCTGAACATGGCAAAGTAAAGCATGGCATGGAGCTACTCAAAGATCTTAACAAAAGTCCCTTAGTTACCTTGAGCCAAAAGGGATCAGAAGATACAATTGCAAGCATGTGAACATGGCAAAAAACATAATCAGATTACAGACTTACAGAAAAAATGGAACATGCAAATCAGATATCAAGTAGGCATGTTTACGAGCTCGATGCACTCATTACAGAGCAAGTCATGATAATATAAGCATACACCCATCAAGAATACACAAAATACAAGCTAGAAATGGCAAGAACAATAACATGGCATGCACGAATCAACTACAACATCATCGGCAAAATCGCTAATAAGTAGACAATCTGCCCAGATTCACGAAATGACAAAAGTAGAGCTCGATTGACTCAAGCTAGGGTGCTCCATAATTGCAAACAAAGACATGGATGGATAGAGCACTACAAGATTAACAAATCATTCTTACTGATCAGCTTCAAAAGAGGCACGGATCACTAGGAAACAACATGAACATATGGCATAATGAGATAAACAGACCAAGGACTTAGTGGAAATGCTAAGTCCCTGAAATCAGCATTAACAAGTGCACCACTTTGCAAGCTTGTGCTATTCACCACACACATCACAAAAATACATGGATGGCACCACTGGAAAGATGGCAAAACCTATAACAAAACATATGTAGAGCTCATGGGCATAACATGCACACAATAATCATGGCAAAAATGACAAATATCTAAATGGAGCAGCAGATCTGATAATTATCTCAACTAGCATACTTCTAACAGCATTTCGGGCATCAAGATGAACTCAAATGAAAATGATGCAATGAGATGAAATGATGTGCTCTCTGAGACGAACATTTTGATATGCTACACGCATGAATCGGATCTATGGATGCAAAGTTACAATGCGATGAACATGGGCATATGAAACATGGAAATTTCGGGGACTTAGTGAAAAAAACATGGGCACAGGATAGCTATCGTGCACACGAGCGGGGAATAGTGGTGGCTCACCATGGGCTTCGACCCAGACGGGGAAGGACGGGCAGATCGGACCGGACTTGGCGCTGCGCTGGGCCGGGGAAGCTGGGCCGGCCCACGCAGTCCACGAGCGCGAGGGGGAAGGCGGCCCACGAGCGGACGCTCGTCGTCCTCCTCGGCAGGACCCGAGCGAGGCCATGGCGGCGCCGTCGACGGAAGGCAAGGCGGCGAGCACCGTAGCAGGTTTAGCCAGCTGGCGATGGGAATGGGCAGATCCGGCCAGCCACTTGTCGGATCCGGTGATGGTAGGGCTTGGCTCGGGCTCTGACGGCGCGGGGAAGAGAAGGACCGGCGGAGCTCCAAGCTCCGGCGGCGGAATCCGGCGGCCCGGGCAGCGATAAGGAAGCAGGGAGACCTGGGCGACGGGGAGGCACCAGGGAGCAGCGCTGCGAGCTGGCTGGGCGACGATACTTGCTCCGGGGGCACGGATGCCGAGGCAAAATGGCGGCGAACTCCAGCCGGCGAGGTGCGCGGCCTCCGGTGACGTCCGGCACGGCGGTGGACGGGGCGCTCGGGGATGGTGGTTGCAGGCGAGGCGCGGGTGGATCCGGCGGCCCGGCGTGGTCCGGAGCGGGCTGGAGATGGGCCTGGCGGGCCCGCGCGGCGATGTGGGTGCCCTTGATGATGTGGCGGCGCGGGACTGGTTGCATGCGGCAGCGGCAATGATGTGGCGGCCTCCCGTTGGACGGAGCGACGTGTCCGGCGGGGTGGACATGTCCGGCGCGGCGAGGACGCCTCCGGATGCGCGGTGGAGGAGTGGATCTAGGGTTAGACCGTGAAATTCGGAAGAGATCACATATTTATAGATAGAGGGAGCTAGGAGAGTCCAAATGAGGTGCGTTTTTCGGCCACGCGATCGTGATCGAATGCTCTAGATGATGGAGAGGGTTTTGGTGGGTTTTGGGCCAAATTGGAGGGGTGTTGGGCTGCAACACAGACGAGGCCTTTTCGGTCCCTCGGTTAACTGTTGGAGCATCAAACGAAGTCCAAATGGTATGAAACTTGACAGGCGGACTACCGGTAGTGAACCAAGGCCGCTTGGCAAGTCTCGGTCCAATCCGGAAATGTTTAATCCCCACACACGAGAAGAAGGTAGAAATGACCACCGGAGGAGAATGGAGCGCCGGATTGCAAAACGGACAACGGGGAAAATGCTCGGATGCATGAGATGAACATGTATGCAAATGAAATGCACATGATGACATGATATGCAATGCATGAAACGCAAGCAATGACAAGGCAATAACAGCAAATATCTGGACGACACCTGGCACATCGGTCTCGGGGCGTTACAGGGAGGATCAGGCGTGCTCACCTTGGTTGCCTGCGACGAGGGAGGGGCAGGCGGCGTCGAGGTCGTGGTCGGGGCTCCGGGGCGGCGTTGAGGTCGGGGTCCGGGGCGGCGACCCGGGCGGCGTTGAGGTTGGGGGCGGGGCCGGCGTTGAATCTGGGGTCGGGGGCGGCGTGGGGAGAGCGCGCGGCGGCCGAGGGGCGGCGGCGGCGAGAGTGGAGTTGATTTGGGGGATGAAGTGGCCGTGGGGAAGGAAGAACCGCGTGGTTAAGTCAGAAGTACCAGTAGTGCGTTCCAGAAAGGGCACTACTTCTACGTTAGCTACAATGCGTTCTGGAATACACGCTGCAGCTATAGCGATTTTCTGCAGAACCCGCTACTGGTATTCCTTTCTCCTTTTCCCCTTTTTTCTTTTATTTTTCTTTACATTTTATTTTTTCCCTTTATCCCTTTTCTATTTCTTTCATTTTCATTTACTTTTCTACTTGTTTTTCACTTTATTTTATTTCCGTTAGCAGCACCGCTTTACACGTAAGCGCGCTGCAGCTAAGGAGATTAGCAGTAGCGCTGGGCCATTATACGCGCTACTGCTAGGTTGGGCTAGCCATGTGCGCCCAGTTCAAACGTAGCAGCAGCGCTTTTCGCTAGTATGCGCTACTGCTAAAGTCATAGCAGTAGCGCGGTTTATTTATGCGCGCTGCTACTAAGTAGCAGCAGCGCTTGATTTTGTACAGCGCTACTGGTAAAATTCTGTGTATAGGCTTTTCCATAGTAGTGTCTTTCTACTGGCAGTGCTGTGTCCTCCTTCTGTTTTTCCAATGATCTTCTTGTGGTTCGCTAGAAAAGAGAAGTTGTGGAGGACAGTGGAGCCTTGGACGAGCCCATGTCCAATTGTTGAGTGTGGTGCCGTGGCCGTCTGTCCGTGGCGGGGAACCAGATCCGAGGCGGCAAACGACAGCGTAGCAGGAACAGCTCCGGTGCGGTGGACTGTCGCGACAGTGGAGCGGCAGCGGTGAGGCACAGGACGGCATGGTCGAAGTGGTTCTGGTACGGCGCACGTCGGCATGGGCGTCATGAAGGCAGCTCTGCCTCGGCTTCAACTGCTAAGTCCTTGAGGGCATTGCGGTTGTGGTTGCGTTGGACGACGACATCGGGGTACCGGCTCCTGCGTGATGGAGGAGGGCGGCGGTGGATTGGGCGCGATGGGGTGGAGGACGGAGAAGGCTGTGGTTTCGTGGCTGGTGAAGAGGGCATTTTGGCGCCCACGGAGTATGAATGGGGAAACAGAGGGAGGGGGGACTAAGGGTGAACAATGTTTCGGTTTGGGACGCGCTTGTTTGAAATTTGGGGAAAGTTACAAACTTTGCCCACATCTAAAATTTTGGACATATTGCGGGTTGGGGGTAGGAAAGTAATCTCAGGTGTCCCAAATGGTGGGCGGGATAGATTTCGGCCGAGCGCATGGGTGTTTAGGCGCCCACGGTGTATGAATGCTTCTAGGAGGCGGTTGAGACTGGCGCCTTGGTGAAGTTACAAACCTACCCCGGTTTAGACCTTTGGACATCGGGCCAATAGGCTACACGTGCCAGAGTCAGGACAATAATTTCCTACCACCAAACATTAGTCTCGCGCGGTTTCGGGTGACCAAGGGACTTATTCTGCGCTTCGTTCAATATTTGGGAGCAGAAGCATTAACATTTTCGGTTCTCTTGAATTGAACTTTTATGATTTCTCAAACTTCACAAATCTTTACTCTTGAAAATCCTAAAACAATGATTATTTTTTAATGGATGGGGTACATTTGAATATACATTGTACATGAGTATATATTAAAAAATATGCAACTTACCTCAGTTCATGCATGGTTCTAGATATAATCTCCTTGGTTGCAAAAAAAATAGTTAGACATGCGTATGAATATATAGCATGTTCAAACACACAACAAAGATTGATGCCCCCTTTTAGATCGGATTTACAAATGCCATTATCTCGGGTTCAAATGGATGATTGCACTTCCTATGAATTCGAATCTTCGAAACTCCCTTTATGTTGAATTCAACATGTATTCTATTTCATAGCTAGCAATTTGGAATGTATCCATGTAAGTGACAAATGTATAAAGTGCTTCACACTAACAACATGGAGTGCACTAATTAATGTTTTATATATGAATTGCAAAAGCATTGCATTGCCTGTATTTCAAACCGCTCTCACTCTATGGATCGATAATAAGAAATAAACACATGCACATGTTAGAATTCAATAGAGTATGGGTGTCTGGTAGACCAATTTTCGTTCATACGAAAATTACAAAATTCATGATCTCATCCAAAAATAATAATGCCATTTATATTTTAATTTAATGCGTAGAACCGCCTTTTACACCTAGATGCACTATGCCTCGGCCCGTTCTCACAAACGTGCTATATATCTCTATATCTAACGCATAAGTGCACACACTTTATATACATCGGCATTTCTCTTTCACACATGCTCACAATCTCTCCCGGGGTGTCGGGGTGTCTCACGCACACTCTCTCTCTCTCTGTATCTCTCTCTCTCTCTCTCTCTCTCTCTCTCTCTCTCTTTCTCTTTCTGACTACTATGTACCACTCTTTTCTCTAATCTCAGTTGGAAAACACTATTTCTCTCACATGCATATATACACACGCATGGTCTCTACTAGCCCTCTATACGCACATATATGTGCCTCCCGCACACACATTATCTTTAGGCCTCTCTCGCACACATCCCCCCAGACAGAGCTCTCTCTTAGTAGTTGGCAAATATGATTCCATCAGATCATTCGGTAGGATATCCCTAACTGTTAGGCTGGATGGTAATATGAGGCAAGGTTTTACCCAAGTTCGGACCCTTGCAGTTGAGGAAAAGGCCTACCCCTAGTACTGTATATTAGTGATAGGGGTATGTAGAAAGTACACGTGAATACCAGGAATTGTGCGTGTGTGTATACTATTGACGAACTAGCCCCCAGGCTTCTATAACATACTCGGGGCCTAGGGTTACAAATCATATATAGTCGGCTTATCACCAGTGGGGATAGAGTCCTCCACGACTCTGGTAGCTTCGTGTTGTACGCCGTGTCCTCCACATGGGTCTTCATATAATGCGTCTCGGTCCAACCTATGTGGCGCAGGATGGAACCGACCCATGAGTCCTCATGTTGACCCACCACAACTAGAAATGATGTGCCCACCACACCACACACGCAATCGGCCACTAAGAAAATAAGCATATACAATAGTACAATGTTATACATGAAAGTTAATTGCATGGTGCATCCAAAAATATTTGTTCTGCATTGTGAATGTTTTTATTTTCTCCTTAAATTTAGTCACAGGAAAGAGAAACAAAGGGCATATCTCACCTTGTCTCCACCGGACACCCCCTCTTTGTACACCACTTTCACGTACGCACACAAACTATCTCTCGGCCCTCTAAAAGTATGCATGCCCATGACACATTCACGTGTGACGGTCACTGTATTTCAAGCGAAAGCACTATATGGTCGGTGGACTTCAGAATATGCTCATTACGGTCACCGTATATATTCTCGTGGTGACCATACGGTATCTAGCTCACGATACGTCTCCGTATTTTGTTGATGACACTGAGAGACATTGTATTTGATGCGTGCTCTGTATTTTGTTGACGACACTTATGGTCATTGTATTTGAAGCGAAAGGATGATATGGTCACTGGACTTCAGAATAAGCTCATCACGGTCAATACATACATTTTGTGGTGCTAACCAACCTGTAGTTGGATGGTTAGGAGTACAGTGGTTTCTCGAGCCCACCAGGGTTAAAGTCCTGGTGCTCGCATTTATCCTGGGTTAATTTCAGTATTTTTCCGGCCATATGCGTTCAGTGGGAGGAGACGTTCCATTCGACTACGAGGCACCTATGGTGACTTTGTAAAATCTCAAGATCATACGCTGGCTCACTCTCTCGAAGGTGCTCATAGGGGTAGGGTCTGCATGTGTGCGCTTATAGCGGTGAGTGCTTGCGCGTATATATGAGCGCTTGCGTCTGTACCGTGTTAAGAAAATACATGTCGTGATTATACGGTCACTGGCTCACCCGTACAACTCCGTATTTTGTTGATGACACAATCAATTGACCAGTCAAACGTTCCACGTGGCGCAACTAGTGTTGCACCATCGGGGCGCGTAACTATGGGGCCCACCTGTCAGCACGTATATGAAAGAAAGAAATGGTAGTTTGATCTGTACTGTGTTGATAAAATACATTTTAGGGTGATCATACGGTCACTGGCTCACCATACAGCTCCGTAATTTATTGATGACACGATCAATTGACCAGTCAAACGGTCCACATTCAACAGCGCACATTACCATAGGGCCCACCCGTCAGCGCATATATGAAGGACAGAAATTGTAATAAATTAGTGGTCGGTGGGGATTCGAAGTCGGGAGACCTCTGGTTGGCAGTCGACGACTGTGGGGGGGGGGGGGGGATTGGGCGGTGGCGCGGGGATCGCCGGAGAAAAAACTCGGCGCGGGGGGACCTAGAGGGATGGCCGAGGCGATGGCGGACCGGCGGTGGGGAGTGGTTTCGTGGCGGGTGGGGTGGCGGGGCCGCGCTGGCCGGCCGCGGGCGCCGGTGGCCGGCAGTTCGGCCGGCGGTGGCTGGCAGCTTAGGGGGTGGAGGTTGAAGATAAACTGCAGGCCCTTGATTTCGTAGGTGATGATGGTGTGTCTGCCATTCGTCATTTCTGACCATTAGATCTACATCTAATGGCTGCGAGGTAAGTTGTGGCATTTTTGCAACAATAGCCCACTTCTCTGCTCCAATTTGAAGAAAACCCCTTATTATCTTGAAAGCAACCACATCCCTCCCTCGCCTCATCAAAACAACCTAAGAATTATATTTTGAGTGAGACATAATATATTTTTAGTGGTATATATGTATATCAAAACAAGAGTGTTTTCTTTCAAGTTTGTGAACAAGTACTATTCTACTTTGGATTCGTTGCAACGCACGGACACATTGCTAGTCTTGAGAAAGATGATAGATAAGGTGAGGAGGAGTGGAGGGTGGTGGTGACTGGTGGTCAGACTGGGCGGAGGCATGGGGATGGACGGCACATTATGTCTAGGTTTGTATCTCTCTCATACACACCCACACAGGTGGGGGACGTGCACGAAGAGAAGAGGTGCACACACGGCGCACGTACTCCCGTCTCTTTCCCAACCACACCCGCGCAGGTACACGGTGGAGCTCATTTCTGTATGAAAAGGCAACCCACGTGGTAATTTGACACATGTACTGGTTTTCCACTTGATGGAGGATCGTCTACCATGGGTGAACAAACAAATTGCGACTTGACGCGTTATGTGAAAAAAGAGGCAAACCATGTGGGCCTACCTTAAAGGCAAGGCTCTATACACCGGAGTACTTTTGATTTGTCTCGTCAACTCGCAGAACGAGGAGAAGCTTTCTTAGTACGCCGTCTCCCCCGCCAACGGGCGCGGTGGCTCGCAGGATGAGGTGAAGCTTGCTTACTAGTACTTACTAGTACGCCTTACGCCCGCTCCCTCGCCCACACGCGCGGTGGCTCACAGGACGAGGAGAAAGTTTTACTACTCCCTCCATTTACTCCTCGTCCCTACCCTTGGTTAGAGAGATTATCATATTGTTTGGAATATATTTCCTTTAGTAGTACTCCCTCCTTTCCAGTTTATGGCTCAATTTCCTTGGAGTAGTATATAGGAGTAGTACTACTACATCAATTTCCTTAGAGTCCGTGGTGCAACAAGCTACCCTAGGCTATGTTACTAGTACTCCCTCCTTTCCAGTTTATGGCTCAATTTCAAAATCTCTCCAACCAAGGTAGACGGTGAGTGGTGGAATTAATTTCATAGTTTGCACAAGTAATGTACGCTTGTTTTTCTCTAAGAAGTTATGTCTACCAAGGCATTAATTAGAACGAATGCATGCATGATCACTAAATTTCCATGAACTTCTACATGCATTGGTGAGTTTTCTATTGACAATGCTTGCATCGGGTGATTTAACGCACCTCAAAATCCAACATGTGATGGTACTACTACTACCAGTAGAACTGAGACTTATAAAACGAAAAAACGATTTTTTTAGACGAGCCCTATAAACCGGAAAGGAGGGAGTAGTAAGTAATATACTACCTCCATAGTGGGTACGTACTCTGTCAAATTAGATTTTCCCAAAACTAAGTCGCTCAATCTTTATTTGCTTGTTTCCCTTCCTGCCTCGTTGCCTCGAACAAACTATGCCAAACTCCCCTGCCTGCCCGCGCGGCAAAAGATCCGCCCTCACCTTTTTTAGTCCGGGTTTGTATCGATGGATCACGCGAAGCAGCAAAAACCAAGCCGTGTCTTATCCTCCTCCGTCAATGCTCGCTTTCATGAATTTTGTACTTCCTCTCGCTGACATGTGGGACATATAGCAACCGGGTCGACGTGTCATGCACCAACTAACAGTGCAGAACAACAGGGGGGATGCACCCCAGTCGTACTGCCCCAGTAGTAGTAATGAGCAATGAGACGTCATATCACATTGCCGCACCTTCCCAAACAGACGAAGCAACCATTATTTCACACTTCTCTTCGCCATCATCTCCTTCAAGAAAACCACGTAGTATTGCTTCTGCCTCAAGAGGGACACACGCATCGCCTTGGTACATCATGACACGTGGGACCGCATGACAGGCCATGCTCCCCCGCCCATCCTTCGGTAAAATCACCTCATTTTTACTACTTCCTCTGTATCGGTTTATAGGGCATGCACGTCGTTCTAGGTTGAGAATTTAACTGGCTATA
The DNA here is from genome assembly GCF_003073215.2 of Triticum urartu. Lineage (NCBI taxonomy): Eukaryota > Viridiplantae > Streptophyta > Magnoliopsida > Poales > Poaceae > Triticum > Triticum urartu. Next base: position 130,956 of record NW_024115723.1, read on the forward strand.
TATGTGATGAACAACATATGTTTAGAAACTACATCCGCTTAAGAATCGAATGATATACTTTTTGTGACATAGTAACTCATATTTAGTTAGTCAAATGGATGACCGAGAACTACGTGCGCGCCTTATAAACTGAGACAGAGAGGGTAGTACAATACATATCTTTTTAGATCAATATAGTCGGAATTCATCGCGGAGCAAAACCAAGTGGTTAGGCTGCTCCTGTCGTGTTGGCGTAGTGACTCAAGCATGGTCAGTGTGCACACGAAATGGTGACACATGTAACAGGACCCCTTTAGCCGACATGTGGCTCATCCACCGTCTTGTTCCACGTGCGATGCACCAAATTATAGTTCGGAGCAGCGGTTGGACTTGGAGGCACCCCGATCGTAGTGCCGTAGTAGTAGTAAATGAGCGATGAGGGGTCAAATCACAAAGCGCCACCTTTCCCGCATTAAGCTAGACGGAAGAAGCAACCATCATTTCACTCTAGGGCGCAAGAGCATAAAGAAAAGAGAAAACCAATGATGCGTGAGGCAGCTACCTGGGGCACCCTAGGGTAGGGGCCTCCACTACAAATTCTTTTTTTTTGAAAGCACCTCCACTACAAATCCGCTTCTCCCTCGTCCTCTTGAAGAAAACTGATGATGCGTGCGGCGGTAGGGTTTGTAGGAGTACTAGTACTACGGCGTGCGGGGCCGCGTCATAGTAAACGGGAGAGGGATTAGTTCGAGTCGACACCTTAATATGTGTGGGCCTCTTGGTTTTACGGGAACGAGGAAGCATTTTGGGTTCGGGGACCTGCGGGGATATACGTACAAAAAATTGTGGACGTAGGTTCGACCAAAAGGCAATGATGCATGGGCCCTGCATTTTGATATACCCGCAGCCGCGTGAAATTTGCTACTCTACTCAAAACTAGTAAGGTACATGCATTGAACGCATGAGATTTGGAAACCAAATTATGAATAAATACACACTATATCATGTAAAGCTTTTAGTCATATATGCATGATGTAGATGTTCGTCTAGCTCTTATAGTATCTCATTCAAAATCAATTAGTTTTATAAACATGTTAAGATTCATGGGATTGTGCATTGTAAAGCATAAAGTAAAAAACAAATAATGGCAATTCATTTAGAAAAAAAAGTTTGGGCAATTATGATATGGAAGATTCTAGAACAAAGGAGAATTGCTTGTGTTTTGGGAAAGCATGCACGGCCCACATCTCTTATTGGTTGATATGTCACGAAACAAGAAACGAGGAGGGTGTTAATGTACCGTGCCAAAGTGTTTTGCGATTATTTGGTTTTCGGAAGATGACTTACACACCTAGACGGAGGGAGTACAAAGAGAAAAAAATGAATTGCAGTTAAAAGAATGTCATTTCTAAGAAAAATGTGAATGTGAACTACATATGTGTGCACGTGACCAGCACATACATTGTCAATGCAAAATTTAATGCAAGAAATAACTTATGAGTAACATGCACGACTTGATGATGTGGTGCTTGCATGCATAGAGTAGAAAAAACAATGTGATTTATGACTTGCATGCATGACGTGTTCTTGTGCCATAGTTGCATGTCTAGGAAAAAAGCTACTAGTGGGTTGTACTAGCTATTTAGGAATAGAAGATGTATACATGGAAGTTGTAGGGAAAGAGATACATGTATCTCAATTCCCATGAGTAGGGATTGGAAAAGAGATGTCATTTGGTTCACATCATAGGAACTTCTCTATTGAATCTAGAGTTGACATGTATCTCAATTCCTATGAGGAGGGATTAGAAAAGAGATGTCATTTGGTTCACATCATAGGAACTTTTCTATTGAATATATGCTAATGTTTATTTTCCTTTGAAATTATGGGAGTATAGGAATCCATTCATACGAACCAAGTGGCAATAAGAATCTACAATCATGATTGTTGCCAACTTCAACCATCATAGTTTCCTTGCTATCCGCCAGATATAAATCAGACGGCCTATAATGCAGGATGGCAGGCACACCATCATCAACAACTCCATTTTTTATTAGAGTAGAGATAAAATATATTTAATGTAGTATACCATGTTCAGAACCACACCATGTGTATCACTGTTATATATATTCACACATCCATCGGTTTGAAACACTATGATAAATTCTTCAAATATCCGAATTCGCTTTTTATAATGAAGTATAAATGATCTCTATTCGTCTTTTACACCCACACAACCCTCTTATCTTTGTAGCTAGCGCTAACTTTCTCTTGTGCATGCACACGCCCGCATCCCTCTCACCCTCCCTCAGCATTCTCTAGCTCCATCACGCAAATTCGTCTTTTCACTTTAGGTCGTTCACCCACGGTGTGTGTAGGCCCCCCAGCTCCTTCTTTACGACACACATCGATCGATATGCCTCTCTAGCCAGGTGTGCCTAGCACAAACACAAGCTTCCCCTCTTCTCTTGTCACCGTCCATGCCTCACTCCCACCACTCTTTTCATCGTTCTCGTACTCGCACACTCCTCCCCCTCGATATAGTATGCCTCTCGTACCACCTCCTACATGCATCCCTCTCTCTCTATCCTTCTCCTCGTGCCTCATTTGTTCTAACACACACATGCATGTATACCGATCGATCTCCCAACAAATACCTAGATTGACTTTAACTACCCCCCATCGATCGACGTACCTCACAAGTTATGTCTCTCCTTTCTCTTACAAAGGGCGATTGATCTTCCTATGTAGTTACGTCTGCTTACAACAACCACATCATCCCCCCTCATCATTCGTGCATGCCTCCTGACCCGTCTCTCACACGCATGTGCACAGACAACAAGCAGCCATCACCTCTCTTATTGATATTGCGGGCGGGCCCTCCGTTTGTCTAGCAAGCCTATCCCACCATTTGTTAGAAGCAACTCCACTACCACCCCCTCCAACACTCTAGCTCTGTCTCTCTCCCAACCTTATTCATCTCCTGCACATATGCATGGATGCCGATCGATCTCCCTTAATACATGAGGCAGATCGATCTCCTTAATACATGAGGTAGGCCTCTCTCCTCCTCCACACATATAGCAGCCATTGTACCTCTATAGTTAATTGGGGGGACGTTGCTGCCAATGAAAGCATGGATCAATTTTAATTCAGTTGTGATGTAATTATTAGCTCTGATCTTGTAATGATTGACATGCATTAGCAAGGAAGTTAGTTTTTTATTGTTTCCGAAAGAGCATCGATGGCAAGACACGCGAAACAAAAGCTGAAAGCTCACACCATTGTACAATTTCATGTCGCTGGAAAATTATTTGTATAGTACGTCAATTATGTAAACAAATGATGTAAGCTTGATAGCATTGCCAGAAGCCTCTTCATCATCCTGGTCCATGTGCCATGCACAAAATTATACTCCTTCGTTCCTAAATATTTGTCTTTTACAAATTTCAAACGGGCATATTTTAGAGTGTAGATTCACTCATTTTGCTTCGTATGTGTACTCCCTCCATTCCTAAATATTCTATTCGTCTTAACAGAGATTTCAACAAGTGACTACATATGGAGCAAAATGAGGGAATCTACACTCTAAAATATGTCTATATACATCCGTATGTGCCAGTCCATTTGAAATCTCTAACAAGACAAATATTTGAGTAGTCACTCGTTGAAATCTCTAGAAAGACAAATACTCTGGAGTATATTTAAGAACCGAGGGGGTAGTGCACAACCGCGTGGGAGACTCAGCCCGGTCGTTACGCTGCATTAATAGTGAGTAATGAGCAGTGAAATCATAAGGCCCACCTTTCCCACTGTAAGTTGCTCTGAAGAAGCAACCATCAACACGCTCTTCTTTGAATCCGCTCATACTACTCCATCCGTCACTGTTTATATAGCGCACTTTAGAAAAAAGAAAACAAATCTGTGGGACCAAGGCGACTAGCGATCGGCCTGAAAAATAGCATTGGTAGTTATAACACGGCGTCTACTACTAGAGGGAATAATGCGTACACACATGCATGCAGTGCTTCCACCCCGGGTACACACATGCATGCACTCCGTAGTAGTACAGTACATGTAGAAAAGCAAGACACCATCGATATAATCACCCACGTCTACGCGCAAATCGTCCACAAGGACTACATGCAAGATGAGGATGATAGGACGTTGGCCTTCTTGGAGTGCAGGGCAACCTTGGATGGCACCGTTCAGAAGCACGTTGAGCTCGCCGCCAACGCCGCTGCTCCTCACACGTCGGTTGGTGACCTGACGCACTAGGACGTTGGCCTTCTTGGAGCGCAGGGCAACCTTGGATGTCGTTGAACGTTGATGGATCCGTATGTATTTTTATATTTCCGTCAATTCCATGTAGTAGTATATGATACTACAGTAATTATCTTATCTTTCGCATCAACTTCATAATTTTCGTACGTACTCCATGCATTAACGGCGCCAGAACCAAACTTCTCATTACTCTAGGCAAAATCATTATTTTCTATCCATCGGTCGCGCCATGGAGCAGAACCAAATTTTACAAGTTACGAGTTCAAAAGAAAAAGCCTGCCGTGTTCGCATCGCACCCCCACACGGTTGGTCCGGCATGCCGCTCAAGCGGGAATGCGTGCGGTGTTGTAATTTCACTTACAAGTGGGACAGCAGTTGAGCAAACTGACTATCGGCAAACCCCACCCCGCCCACGGCGCGATGGCTGAGAAAACAGGAGGAAGAAGAGATGGCTATAGCACGGACTCCAAGAAAATTGGTGTCGGATGGGAATCGTGTGGGTGGCATGTGCCGTACTGCTAGATGTGAATGCTAGTTATGGCCCATGCCACCCCACTATATCGAGCCTATGTCGAAGTATGTAGAACAAATTTCCTGCAGTCCGTGCTCAACCCTCCTCTATCTCTCTTCTCAGCCAGCCAGCAGACGCGCGGAGCCCATCGTATGTTTGCTCACATGCGGCCCCACATGTTAGTCAAAATGCAAGAAGACCCACTGAACCTGCACATCTTTCACCTCGACGTGCTGGTGATGAAAAACAAATCCAATAAAGATCTTCGGTGGCCGCTTTTGGAGTTACTCAAGAGTAGTAAGATTCCATTTACAGTTTAACCCAAGATGCACATCTTGTGGCTTCAACTACCACTCTATTTTCTTTCATGACACGATCTGGATGCTGGATGTCCCACGTGTTGGCAAAAGGAGGAAGAACCCAACCAAATCTTCGGTTCTGCTCTCGGATTAGACTAGTTGTGCTAACTTAAAATTTTTATTGTGTACTCCCTCCGTTCCAAAATACTTGACTTCCATTTGTCCAAAAATGGATGTACCTATATACTAAGACATGTGTAGATACATATATATTTTGACAAATAGAAGGCATGTATTGTGCAATGGAGGGAGTAGAATGGATGCAAGTTTTTGTATAGGGAAGAAGAGTACATCCATATATTGATAGAGTGCAATTTAGTAGATGTTCTATCACTTTTAGCTAGCAGAGACGCAAGATCGAGCCTCCGCAGATCAATAATGAATGCATCAAGAAGGCACTAATCCAACTTACAGGAGTAGTAAAATGTATTCTTGTGGTTCTTGTTTTCTTTGGTCTTGCTTTTCTAGTCAAAATTATCGTTGGAGTTCGTGCAAAATGGAAGTGCGTTTGGGGTCGTGCGTTGGAGTTGGCCTTACAAGTGGGACCGCAGTTAAGGAAACCGACTATCGGTAAACCCCCGCCTCGCCCGCCGCGTGATGGCTGAAGTTAGAGAAACGACGAGGTTGAAGAGATTCCTCTAGCACGGACTCCAAGAAATAATATGGTGTCAAATGGATGTCGTGGTGGTGGCGTGTGCCGTACTCCTGGACGTGAATGCTTGTTCTGGCCCATGCCACCCTACTACTCCTACTACTTACTCCTACTACTATATAGTATACTAGTATCGAGGATTCGAGGTGCTGGTTACGTACAACGAACACATTAACATATGGCTACAGTAAAAACACCTGCCCGACACGCGAAGCATGTGAAGCTAGTACAAATAGTGTACTACTATTGTTGATTGGCCTCATCTGATAACCTGTTGCAATGCACGTACAATTATGTATTCGGAAAATATTTTTTTGCCTCGTCGCACCACTCACTCAGAGAAGCGACTCGAAAGCCATTCATAAATTTAGTAAGTTTATCACAGGCATATCATTTTATTACATACAACAGGTCATCAACCCACATCGACAACGAGTATACATTATAAATACTAAAGTTTTCACCACACAACAAATAACAAGCCATGAAATGAACTTCAACTCAACCATTCCGCGGCATTGGAAACGCTTGCTTTGAACCACAAGTGATTCTCTGGGACGGGCCATCCGTTGTTGATCTGGAGACCAACGCAGGACTGGTAATCCAGGCTGAAGCGGCCTACTATATCAGTACCAGGGTAGGGAACCACCCAAATGTCCGAGGTATAGACACAGTTGCTTCTCATAAATGTGTCAACAACAGTTGGATCGCCTTTCACCATCATCGGATAGTTTTGTCCAAGGAAGAGCGAGTTTTCTCCAAGACTATCAATTCTGTGCCAGGGAGAAGGAGTTGGCGCTAGCACACTAGTATCCATCCCGAATACCATGCAATGGGTGTTGGAATAGGTCCGGAGAGTGCGACCATGGGAGACACCTGCTTCCTTAGCAGTAACATCATCAGTGGGCTGTATACACACAAGATGTGATCCATTGGAATTAGTTGCCAGGCGCCACAGAGTATATGGGCGCTGCTTGTGATCATCACTAAGGGAGTCCTGGATTAGGGGGTGTCCGGATAGCCGTACTATACCTTCGACCGGACTCCTGGACTATGAAGATACAAGATTGAAGACTTCGTCCTGTGTCCGGAAGGGACTTTCCTTAGCGTGGAAGGCAAGCTTGGCGATACAGATATGTAGATCTCCTACCGTTGTAACCGACTCTGTGTAACCCTAGCCCTCTCCGGTGTCTATATAAATCGGAGGGTTTTAGTCCGGCCATGATAGAATGGACCTCTGTCGGATACGCTCTGATGAATACTCGCGGAGGGGAGAAGGTGTGGTTTGGATCTAAATCCTCGTCCCCTTAAATAGGTGGCTCATTTACGAGGCTAGGGGTGTAAATATAAAAAACACCCCGACTTTTCGTATTCGTTTTACTGTGGAAGACGGCCATTATTGGGCGTAGAAGCCAAGGAGCACTACATTTACAAGAAACCGGACACTATTCAACAGGTACACGAAATTTGGGGGAGAACCCGCCTTGCAATGCCGAAGACAATTTGCGCGCCGGACTCGTCATCATTGAAGCCTGGTTCGGGGGCTACTGAGGGAGTCCTAGATTAGGGGGTGTCTGGATAGCTGGACTATACCTTCGGCCGGACTCCTGGACTATGAAGATACAAGATTGAAGACTTCGTCCGTGTCCGGAAGGGACTTTCCTTGGCATGGAAGGCAAGCTTAGCGATACGGATATGTAGATCTCCTACCGTTGTAACCGACTCTATGTAACCCTAGCCCTCTCCGATGTCTATATAAACCGGAGGGTTTTAGTCCGTAGGGAAGAACAATCATACCATAGGCTAGCTTCTAGGGTTTAGCCTCTCTGATCTCGTGGTAGATCTACTCTTGTACTACCCATATCATCAATATTAATCAAGCAGGACGTAGGGTTTTACCTCCATCAAGAGGGCCCGAACCTGGGTAAAACATCGTGTCCCCTGCCTCCTGTTACTATCCGGCCTAGACGCACAGTTTGGGACCCCCTACCCAATATCCGCCGGTTTTGACATCGACATTGGTGCTTTCATTGAGAGTTCCTCTGGGTCGTCGCCATCAGGAAGGATGCCTCATCCCGTCTTTAAATACGGCACCGTTGCTAAGGGAGCTTTGGCTGTCGGCCAAACTCTCCGGCTAGGTGGTTTCCTTATGACCGCCTGTTCGGCTGCTGCGCCGACGATGACCTCTCGGGTCATCGAAAGCAATCTTCACGTCAGCTCGGAATTCGTTGAGCAGCTAGATCCAATGGAGCTCTCTTCCCTAAACGAGTTCTTGGATCACATTGCCGCCCTGGGAGTCACTACGGATTACGACCAGATTGGGCCTAAACCCGATCTGAGAGAGATTAACTCTCCCCAGGTCACCCATCACGTTGCCGTGGTAGAGGGACAGTTCGGCGACCCTTCATCTATCTTAAGGACTAGCTATGTCCGGATTCCTGATCCCTCCAAGCCGGATACCCGCGGAGGGGAGGACATCACTCAAGACCTGAACTTAAAGTCAGGCGACGGGCTAGATTCATTGGACAGCATCCAAGAATCCAAATTTCCGAGTTCAGAAACTCCTTGGCCCATGGGTCTTAGATTGGGTGAGGTTTTGGATTTGATTCCACCCACCCACCCGTACATAAGCGATCTATCCCAAATTAGGCAAGAGCCCGAAGAAACAGTACATCATTACTAGGCCAGATTCCTCCTGGTTATGAACAGGATAAAGGACTGCCGCGAGGAAGACGCAATTTCATTCTTCTGCAATAATTGCATGGATAAGAGAATCCTCAATGCCATAAGTCGCCATGATATTACATGCTTCGCTGACTTGGCGTCCATAGTACGAAAGTACTGTGCGATGGAAAGCGCCTGGAAAACCGAATAAAATTTTGGGACAATCCGGCCTTGAATACAAACCCAGTCCGAAATAAAAGGGTGCATCATCGCCAGACACCCGGGTTCAATACCAAAAAGCAAAAGCCCTCTACAGGGCACGGAACCGTACTGGAAGGATGGCTTAATGGACCCTGTAAAATTCAAAGTGCAAAGGGCGCCACACAAACTCACAGCCTCAGAGCATGTTGGATACTCCGGCAGGTGTCAAAAATTGGCGAAGATCTTCTAATTCCAAAAGCCACAGAAAGCCACCCCAGAGAAACCCGTATGGTATTAACAGTCTTCGAGACTTTCGCATCAAATAATATGCGAAAAAGAACACTCCGCGGCCTTGCTGAAGTCTACCAAGTAGCAACAATAAACCCATGGAGTGACACGGCTATTACTTTTAACGCCAGTGATGAACCTAAATTCCGAACAGCCCGAGCACCAGCCGCATTGGTCCTCAGTCCAATAGTGGACGGCTTTTGTCTTACCAAGGTACTCATGGATGGCGGCAGCGGATTGAACCTCATTTATGAGGAAACCCTTCAAAAAATGGAAATAGACTGGAACCACATTGTTGAAATAGCACAATCTTTAGAGGAATAATCCCCAGTCAGGAAGCATGCTGTACAGGAAAAATCACACTAGATGTGGTGTTCGGCACGCCGGATAATTACAGGTCCAAAGAAGTCATGTTCCAGGTGGCCCCGTTCAGTAGCGGATATCATGCTCTGCTAGGGCGGGAAGCGTTTACAGTCTTCCAAGCAATACCCCATTACGGTTACATCAAGCTCAAGATGCCCGGGCCTAACGGAATCATCACTCTCGCTAGTGATCCGGACATAGCACTCCGCGCCGAAAACAAGACAGCCGCACTGGCCCTCGAGGCGCTATCCTAAGCCCTAGCGGCTGAGGAACTGACTGCGTTGCGCTCCACGGTGAATAGGGATGATGTGATACTTGATAAAAGGTCCAAGTCCACCTCCTTTAAACCAGCGGATGAAATAGTCAAATTCCAGGTCCATCCAACGGACCCCAATAAAACAGCTTCCATCGGGGCGTAGTTAAACCCTGATGTAGATGCCGCACTGTGAGAGTTCCTACGAGAGAACTGGGACACTTTCGCCTGGCACCCTTCACACATGCCAGGAATCCCACGCAGGCTGGCCGAACATAGCTTAAATATCCTAAAAGGATTCAAGCCAGTCAAACAGGCTCTTCGGCGTTTTTCCGAACCTAAGAGACAGGCCATGGGAGAGGAACTAGCCAAGCTATTGGAGGCCGGATTCATCAAAGATATAAAACACCCGGACTGGCTAGCAAACCTGGTGATGGTACCAAAGAAGGACAAATCCTGGCGCCTGTGCGTTGATTTCAAAGACCTTAACAAGGCTTGCCCAAAGGATCCCTTCCCTTCCCCCCGCATTGATCAAATTATCGACGCTACCGCAGGACACGATTCGTTGTGTTTCCTCGACGCATACTCCGGTTACCATCAAATAAAGATGGCAGAGTCAGACCAAGCCGCAACGGCATTCATCACACCATACGGCCCATTCTGCTTCAACACAATGCCCTTCGGGCTCAAAAACGCCGGCACAAATATCAGCGCATGATTCAGACATGTCTGGAAAACTAGATCGGCAAAATAGTGGAGGCATACGTAGATGATGTGGTCGTTAAAACAAGACATGTCGAATCTCTAGTAGACGACTTGAGGCTAACATTCAATAACCTCCGAACATACGACATCAAGCTCAACCCGGAAAAATGTGTTTTCGGCGTTACAGCCGGAAAGCTCTTGGGTTTCATTGTATCCGGTAGAGGGATTGAAGCAAATCCAGCCAAGATCCGGGCTCTGTCACAATTGGATATCCCGAAGGACCTCAAGCAAATACAAAAATTAACCGGATGCGTGGCGGCTCTAAGCCGCTTTATCTCCCGCTTATGAGAAAAGGCCCAACCCCTTTACCGCCTCCTTCGGCGCACCGAACACTTCGAGTGGACGGATGCAGCCACGGCCGGACTCGACGAAATAAAAGCCATCTTGGCAACAAACCCAGTCCTGGCCGTGCCAAACATTGGCGAACCAATGCTATTATACATTGCAGCAACCCATCAGGTCGTAAGCGCAGTGCTCGTCGTCGAACGAGAAACGGACGGACACTAATTCCCCCTTTTAAAGTCGGTCTACTATGTGTCCACTGTCCTTACTCTATGCAAGTCACGGTACCCGCATTATCAAAAGATTGCGTATGCGGTATTTATGGCATCCCGGAAGCTGCGACACTACTTTCAAGAGTGTTCAATAAGAGTAGCCTCAGAAGTGCCACTTAACGATATTATAAACAACCGCGACGCGACGGGCCGGATTGCAAAATGGGCCATTGAGCTCCTCCCGTTCGACATAACTCACAAGCCACGGTGAGCTATCAAGTCGCAAGTCTTGGCCGACTTCGTCGCAGAATGGACGGAGGCCGAACTCCCTAAAGAGTACGGCACATATTCAAACTGGGTCATGCACTTCGACGGCTCCAAAATGTTGGCCGGTCTAGGGGCTGGCGTCGTTTTGACGTCCCCCACAAGAGACACAGTTCAACACGTACTCCAGATAATGTACACAGACTCCAACAATGCAGCCGAATATGAGGCCCTTTTACATGGTCTCCAGATGGCAGTATCCATGGGCATTCAATGCCTAGAGGTGCGCGGGGACTCGAACCTCGCAATATCCCAAATAAATGGAGACTTTGATGCCAAGGATCCAAAAATGGCAGCTTATCGCAACGCCGTCCTAAAAATGTCAGCTCGGTTCGAAGGGCTCGAATTTCAGGCGGCAGATGTCCTGGCACGCATCAGCGCAAAACACGATGTAACCCCCGCCCCCAACATCTTCTTGGAAAGGCTGTTCAAGCCGTCCGTAGTATGGGAAGGGGAACCCGACAATAACAGCCCGGACCCAACCGCACTGCCCGACACCGAACACTCTGACATAATTGGAGGCGCTGCCAATGAAATAACACCTTCAGACCATGTAATAATGGCCGTCATCGCCCCGTGGACAAAACCATTCCTCGCCTACCTTACCAGGCAGGAACTCCCCGAGGAACAAAATGAGGGACGCTGCATAGTGCGGCGATCTAAAGCCTATAAAGTCCATGAGGGAAAGCTTTATAAGAAAAGCACTATCGGAGTCCTTCAAAGGTGCATCTCCGAAGAGGAAGGGCGGAACCTCCTGGCTGAAATTCATGCCGGACTCGGCGGTCATCACGCTGTAGCTCGGTCCCTTGTAAGCAAGGCCTTCCGTACAGGCTTTTATTGGCCGACGGCCTGGGCAGACGCCCAGGACTTAGTCCAACGATGCGTCGATTGCCAGCTTTTTGCAAACCAAAGCCATATGCCACCCACCGCCCTCCAAACTATCCCCATCACTTGGCCCTTTGCGGTCTGGGGGCTTGACATGGTTGGACCCCTCAAAGGCGGAACCCACAAGAAAAAATACTTACTGGTCATGGTGGATAAGTTCACCTAATGGATAGAAGCCAAGCCTGTTAAGACGGTCGAATCCGGACTGGTGATAGACTTTATATCCGGGGTTGTACACCGTTACGGCGTCCCCCACAACATCATCACTGATAACGACACGAACTTTACGGACGATGAGGTAAAACTCTGGTGCAAAAACATGGGCATCAAGCTCGATTATGCTTTCATCTATCACCCACAAACTAACGGCCAGGTCGAACGTGCAAATGGTCTTATCATGAGCGGCATCAAACCCAGATTAGTGCGGTCCCTTAAGGAATCTAATATGCACTGGGTCGAGGAGCTCGACTCCGTACTTTGGGGGTTGCGGACTATGCCGAATCGCACCACCGGATACACACCATCCTTCATGGTGTACGGCGCAGAGGCAGTTTTTCCCTGCGACATAATTCATGACTCACCTCGAGTGCGCATGTACGAAGAAAGAGAAGCCGAGCTCAATCGGCAGGACAACTTGGACGCCTTGGAGGAAGAGCATGATGTGGCAAAAGCCCGTTCCGCATTCTATCAATAGTAGGCTCAAAGATACCAAAGCAGAGAAGTACGGGCCAAAAATTACAATGTTGGCGAATTAGTTCTACGCCTGCCGGACAAGAAAAAGGAAAAACTCAAGCCCAATTGGGAAGGTCCCTTCATAATTGACCAAGTCCTGACTGGTGGAGCGTACCGCCTGCGAGATGCATCGGATAACCGACTCGAGCCGAACCCATGGAACGCAGCCCGTCTCCGAAGATTCTGTGCCTAGCGCCGGACTCTGTGTTCGTCTCCTTCCTCTGTCCATTCTTTACATACTTTCTGTCTTACATTTATCTTCTTCTCCCCTCTCTCTCTCTCTCTCTCTTATAGCCTCTAAAGGCTCATAAAGTGACGCGCTATCCGCACTCATTAAACCTGGGGGCTTCTTTAAACAGAAGCTTATTTATACGGGATTCATGCCCAACACATGTGTCACACTTCTGCATGTACCTGTTATTCACCATTATATGCATCGATATGACTTATGTTTTGGCCAAGCTGGTTTGCCTGGCTCCTGTGCTTACCCCTACATTCCTGATTGTTCGGCTAGGTGGTAAAGGGAGCACCTCTGCGATTGTTACTACCGGGTCAGCCGGATGTGTACCTCAGACTTGGTGAAGCCGAAAGCTAGCGTTCTTAAGGGAATATTCGGTCGGTGAACTAAAGATGATCATTTTTTCACTTATTTATCTATACGCCCCCAGATGTTTTTCCTGCGTCTCTTCGCAGAATGGACATGCACTTTAGGGCATGCCTCCCAGGGAAAGGAACCCCTAACGGAACTATTCTCCCTAGAATATGTTTCTTACTAACCATGTAATATAACATAACTAGTTGGGCACTTGTCTGTTTAAGCACTAATGACCCCTACGCCTGGTCTCCATGCATGCCCCGGTTCTTATATAACCGCGAGGGTATTTGGACACACTCCGGACCGTCAGGTCCAGAGGTTGAAGCGAAAAGGTCGGCCATGACAAACGATCTACAATCCGGCTAGAAGGCATTACACATGTCAATTATAATTACATAGTCAATCTGACTGATTTTATTCCTCTTCTATACCATCTAACATGTTGTCTAGTTTACAGTCCTGTTGGGAATACTTTGCAGCCAATTCTACTTGGCCGTATACTAAGCTCACAGGGATCTCCTTCCCATCGGGCCCCACGGGTCTGACCTCGGCCATGTGGTATGGGTCAGCCTTCGTGTACCGCGTCTTCACCATGGCCCAGGCCTCCCTGGCGCCTTGACGGCAGGCCGACATCTTCCATAATCGAAAGCACCGCCGCGCTCCCTTCAGCTTCTCTACAAGCTCTCCAAGACCTTAGGGCATGGAGACGGATGGCCACAAGGCCTGGGCGACGCTTTGCATCACCTGCCAAACTCGCTCGTGCAGTTGTGAGAGCTCGGGAAGAAGGTCACCCGTAGAACCGGGCATTTCCTCTGCAGGACAACCTGTTAGCATACCTACAGACATTACTCTGTTAGCTGACTTCCTCGCCGAACCCTTTTTTTCAAAGCCGCCCATTCTCCTTCACGGAGTCCAACAGCTGGGCACGAACATCCTTCAGTTCAACGCCCAGCTTGGTGTTGGCATCTTGAAGATCGTTCTTCTCCCGCCTCACCTTTGTCAGCACGCTCTCACCAGCCTTCAGCTGGCGTCAGAGTTGTTGCTCTTCCGGATTTAATCCGGCGACATCTGCAATTTCATTTGTCAGATTTGCACCCACACCGCACTTTGCAAAATACTTATGTTTCGAAGCATATATTACCAGAGGGGGTCTCCTTGGGCTCCCCTGCCGCGGCTAGTGCGGCCTCAAGTTGGGCTTTGCACTCTTCCAGCTCCTGGGCAGTAGGGTATTCTTTTCTGTAAGAACCTGCATAACAAATGATCCTTAAATCAGTTATTCTAACTGTTTCAAGTCTCGGGGGCTACTGGTATATATATAATTACCAAAAATTTCTTACCCGTATGTCCTTTACATATTGCTTCATGGCTCTGGCTAGACCATTTTGAGCGACACGGAGGTAGGCATCTCCCGAATTAAAGGTATCCAATGCCTCTTGGGAGAAACAAGCGTCGCGAAGAACTGTCCGGCGACGCCTATGGTTCATGGCACTCTCCACCTCAGAATTGGTGGCAGACAGCCTGTCCGCATCCTCTGTCGGAGGAGCGTCCGGTGCGCGCCTTGTGTTCGCCTTCACTTCCGAACCAGGCTTTGGAGCCTGGCTGGTGGAGGCGCGATTGGCAACCTCTCCGGATATAGTCCGGCGAGGTCTCTTCGTCCTGAAGAGAGCACGAGCGTTAATATGCCTCGAAGGAATAACACCTGGGAATAAGATGGCGCGCTATACCCTTGCACCGGCGCCTCAGTCCGGACCGCACTTCTTTTCAGCCCGCGGGGCCTTGCCGCCCCTCATTGGCTAGTCACCGCAGGCTCGGCCTCCCGTCTCAAGGACCACCCCTACAAAACACGGTTGTCATATGGCAATCGAAAACACGCGAGGATAGATCCCTTTTCAAAGTGCTGGGACTTTGGTCTCAGTTACCTGTTAGGCTGGGAGTAGCCCTGGGTAATCGGCCGTAATGGCCACCAAGGCATTGTCCTTGCTCAATTGATGAAACACCCCATCAATCAGCTCCACAGATAAGTCTGGATCCTCTTGAGAGGCCGGGCCGAGGGACCGTCCCGCATCCTCGGGTTGTGGAGGAGGGCTGTTTATTTCTTTAACAGCCTGGCGCAGTTCCTGCGTTGAAGTCGTTAGACTGAATATTTAACGATGGGAATATAAAACGGATGGGCAAGTAAAAGTGTCCACTTACCCAACCTGGGGGATTGTACATAGAAAATCCACCCTGTGGGCTGACGCGGAGAAATTCCTCCTCTTCTCCCTTGTACAAAGCGGACAAGGTCTTTATTAGAGCGGTAGCCGAATCCGGCCCCTTACGGCCGTGGCGGGTGGCGTCGTCCTCCCCGTTGAAGTCCCACATGGTGCGGCCTCTATACTGAAGCGGCTGCACCCCTTGCATGATGCATGCAGCCATGACCCCGATCATGGTCAGTCCGGAATGAGCTAACAATCTTATCCGGCCCATCAGGTAAAGAACGTCCCTATCACTTTCCCTCTGAGGGCTCCGTGGACGCCAGCTTAGGCGCTTCTTTAGGGGAGCACTGTCGAACTCAGGGAGGCCGATCCGGACAGGATCTGGCAGCGGGACGTCCTCTATATAAAACCATTCCGAAGGCCAGTCCTCGGACGCCTTCTTTGGGGTTCCGGATAGATATCCGGTCCCGGCGATGCGCCACACGTCGGCTCCGCCCACTTGATATATTGACCCCTTCTTAGAACGGGGCATGAGGCAGAATAGCCTTTTCCATAGCGCAAAATGAGCCTCGCAGCCCAAAAACAGCTCCCAAAGGGCTACGAAGCCCGCGATATGCAATATGGAGGCAGGCTGAGGTTGTGCAGCTGGAGGCCATAGAACTCCAGGAGCCCCCGGAGAAACGGATGAATTGGAAATTCGAGCCCTCTTATTAAGTAAGGGACAAGGCATACCCGCTCTCCTTTGGAGGGATTGGGGGCGCTCTCCGCTTGCTCTCCGCCATTATAGGTGGCAAGTCGGGCTCGAACCGGGACCATATAGGCCGGGGGGAGAAATCCCTTGGTCTGGCACGTCACTAGCTCGCTGTGCAGGATGGAGCACCTCTTCCAATCTCCAGGCTGAGGGCTAGAAGGGCGAGAGGAGGAGCTGCGGCGGCCGGCCATGATAGAATGGACCTCTCTCGGATACGCTCTGATGAATACTTGCGGAGGGGAAAGGTGTGGTTTGGATCTAAATCCTCGTCCCCTTAAATAGGTGGCTCATTTACGCGGCTAGGGGTGTAAATATAAAAAACACCCTGACTTTTCGTATTTGTTTGACACGTGGAAGACGGCCATTATTGGGCATAGAAGCCAAGGAGCACTACATTTACAAGAAACCGGACACTATTTAACAGGTACACGGAATTTAGGGGAGAACCCGCATTGCAATGCCGAAGACAATTTGCGCGCCGGACTCGTCGTCATTGAAGCCTGGTTCGGGGGCTACTGAGGGAGTCCTAGATTACGGGGTGTCTGGATAGCTGGACTATACCTTCGGCCAGACTCCTGGACTATGAAGATACAAGATTGAAGACTTCGTCCCGTGTCCGGAAGGGACTTTCCTTGGCGTGGAAGGCAAGCTTGGCGATACGGATATGTAGATCTCCTACCGTTGTAACCGACTCTATGTAACCCTAGCCCTCTCCGGTGTCTATATAAACCAGAGGGTTTTAGTCCGTAGGGAAGAACAATCATACCATAGGCTAGCTTCTACGGTTTAGCCTCTCTGATCTCGTGGTAGATCTACTCTTGTACTACCCATATCATCAATATTAATCAAGCAGGACGTAGGGTTTTACCTCCATCAAGAGGGCCCGAACCTGGGTAAAACATCGTGTCCCCTGCCTCCTATTACCATCCGGCCTAGATGCACAGTTCGGGACCCCCTCCCCGAGATCCGCCGGTTTTGACACCGACAATCCCCATCGGCATCTCCCCCTTGGTTATAAATTTTTTCAAGTATAGGTCGTGGGATATTCACAAGACCTTGGAAACACAAGAAGAATGTTAATTAGTAAAGGTAAACTTGCTAACCTGCATGAATGTGGATGAAACAATTATAATTACGGTGGAAGACAAACGTACCGAAACTACTAGGATGTCATGCAAAAACAGTGCCACGTGCGGTGGCAGCAAACACAAGGCCCTCGTATTGAATTGCATCACAGTACTCATCCGTGTACAAAAACTAATTTTTGAGCAATATCCATTGAGTCGAACCACGAAGGACGGCAACAAGCTTGTCGAAGATAGCAACAACTTGATAGTTGTTGTAATTCCAAGAGCGGTTGGGAACTCGACAAATTGCTATCTTCCGTAGAAGATAGACACCATGATCATATTTGAACGTGTGTACATTACCGATGTGCTCAACCTCTGGGCAGTGTGCTAAGGTTTTTGGAAGTGGAACCCTTGACGAATGCACACATTCACAAGTTCCTACTCGAAGTTGGACCCAATGTAAACAACCCATTCTCCATTTGCGCCCGCCCAAGCCTTGCCCTCAAGCGATGGCATCTTAACA
>NW_024115724.1:0-5052 GCF_003073215.2 Triticum urartu
AGTAATTCGTTTACCCACCGTAATACTTATGCTCTTGAGAGAAGCTACTAGTGAAACCTATGGCCCCCGGGTCTATCTTCTATCATATTAATCTTCCAATACTTAGTTGTTTCTATTGCCATTTATTTTACTTTGCATCTTTATTTCTCTTTATCATAAAAATACCAAAAATATTATCTTATCATATCTATCAGCAGCTACCTCCGCAAACGAACGTGGATCTCCACCCAGTTCAAAATATGCCCTAGAGGCGATAATAAAGTGGTTATTATTATATTTCCTTGTTCATGATAATCATTTATTATCCATGCTATAATTGTATTGACCGGAAACTCAAATGCATGTGTGGATACATAGACAACAACATGTCCCTAGTGAGCCTCTACCGGACTAGCTCGTTGATCAAAGATGGCTATGGTTTCCTAGTCATAGACATGAGTTGTTATTTGATAACGGGGTCACATCATTAGGAGAATTATGTGATTGACAAGACTCAAACTATGAACGTAGCATATGATCATATCAAGTTTATTGCTATCGTTTTCTGCATGTCAAGTGTATGTTCCTATGACCATGAGATCATGCAACTCACTGACACCGGAGGAGTACCTTGTGTATACCAAACATCGCAACGTAACTGGGTGACTATAAAGGTGCTCTACAGAGTTGGCATGGATCAAGACCGGGATTTGTCACTCCATATGATGGAGAGGTATCTTAGGGCCCACTCGGTAATACAACATCACAACAGGCTTGCAAGCAATGTGACTAATGAGTTAGTCACGGGATCTTGTATTACGGAATGAGTAAAGAGACTTGCCGGTAATGGGATAGAACTAGGTATGGTGATACCGACGATCGAATCTCGGGCAAGTAACATACCGATAGAAAAAGGGAACTACATACGGGATTGTCTGAATCCCTGACATCGAGGTTCGACCGATAAAGATCTTCATAGAATATGTAGGAACCAATATGGGCATCCAGGTCCTGCTATTGGTTAATGACCGTAGAGGTGTCTCGGTCACGTCTGCATAGTTCTCAAACCCGCAAGGTCTACACACTTAACGTTTGATGACGATATAAGTATAGTCGAGTCATTATGGTGGTTACTGAAAGTTGTTCGGAGTCTCGGATGAGATCCCGGACGTGACGAGGAACTCTGAAATGGTCCGAAAATGAAGATTGATATGTAGAACGAAGGGTATCGGAGTCCGGAAGTGTTCCAGGGGCACCCGGTTATGGCCAGGATGATCGAAAGGGGTTTCGGGGGCCCCCGACAAGTGTTGAGGGGGGCTCATGGGCCAAGGGGAGGGGGCACACCAGCCCACTAAGGGGCTGTGCGCACCCCCTCACCCATCCCACGTAACCAGAGGAGGTGGGGGCGCCCCCTAGGGCTGCCCACCCCTTTGCCTTGGGGGCCAAGCCTCCTAGGTGGGAGGCGCCCAAACCCATCTAGGGTTTCCCCGTTGTGGCCGCCCCCCCTCCTCCCCCTTCCCTCTATATATAGAGGGGTAGAGGGAGGGCAGCCGCACCCAAGTACTGCCACTGCGCTGCCCTTCCTCTCCCTCGTAACCCTCTTCTTCTCTGTAGTGTTTAGCGAAGCTCTGCTAAGATTCCACCACCGCCGCCGCCGCCATGCCGTCGTGCTTCCGGAGGACTCGAGCTACTACTTCACCATAGCACGCTGGATCGAGGAGGTGAAGACATCATCAAGCTGTATGTGTGTTGAACGCGGAGGTGCCGTCCGTTTGACACTTGGATCGGGAGTTCACGGGACGAATCGTGAAGACGTTCGACTATATCATCCGCGTTTCTTAATGCTTCCTCTTAGCGATCTACAAGGGTATGTACATGCAATCTCTCCTCTCATAGATGTTCATCTCCTAGATTGATCTTGGTGAGCGTAGGAAATTTTTTGTTTCCCATACAATGTTCCCCAACACACCCACCTTGCCTTTCCACCATCTCAAATCAATTGATGGGCTAGATCTAGGGTTTTTCGCCACTGTCCAGAAGTGGGCAAATGCAGTTTCTAGGTCAAGCACAGGAGGCGGTGGGGGGATTTGATATCACTGTGATGCACCCGTGGGTGAGAATGGAGGATTGGATGTGCTCCCACTTGTTGAGCATCCGCCATGGATGGGTAGGTAGGAGAGGTCAGGCTCGCACTGCCCAGAGACTGGTTACCCGTGCACCTCCCCCCGTCTCGCCCGTGTACCGCACCCACATGCCCCGTGCCCTTCAATGTATTCGCCGGCGATGAGCTTGCCGCCGTCAAGCGATCACATACCTTTTGCAGTGACATGGGAACGAGACGACATTGCCTATATCGACTGACTCGCCCGCGCGCAGGGAGCGCGCATCGATGATGACGCCTCGCCCGTCCATGAGTATGAGTTGAAGCGCCTCTCGTCGGAGGAGGAGCTCCCCGTCGGAGAAGGAGAGGGTGCGCGCCATGAGATCGGCGGCCAACGAGACACGCCATTCACACGTCCCGCACGTCGTGCGCCATCGCTCGCCGCCAAGGATTAATTTGTGGTGGTAGTTGTGGCGATGGCTTCAGATATTCGCTTTATTGATCAAGATATTACTCCCTTCGTCTCATAATATAAGAGCGAGTGTCAAAAATGCTTATATTATGGGACAAAGGAAGAGCGAGTATCAACAACACTCTTATATTATGAGACAGAGGGAGTAGCTATTATGCTTTGTTTTTCATGCCACCTACAAACAAGACCAAAAGGCATGAAGGCTCGTTCTGAATTTGACCAGGAGCCTTTCTGTCAGCTCACTACGGATCAAGTAGTGCTGCTACAGCAACACATGCCTCGTGATCATGACGTACACCTGCTTCTCTATTCCATCCAGAAAAATGAGTATAAACACTGCATGCATTCATGATCTTTTTTACAGCTCTCAAAAGCCAAGAAAAACAAGGATCTCACGACGCGAGTCTTGTCGTTTTCTCACAGCAACCAAAAATAATGGAAGAAATTGTCTTACAATGTACAGGAAAAAATTCTGGGAAACACTCGCCATTTCTATCTGGCAGCATATATCTGCTTTGGCCGAAGTCACAGATTGGATTTCAGATGGGACAACGGCTGATACTACCTGCCCATTGTATGAGTTATGTAAGGTATGTTATTTTCTGTTATCATTTTATCTGTATGGAGTCAGTGAAACATCTCACTTTCTGCTGCCTGCAATCTCTTCCTAACTTGGTTTATACTGCAAAAAAGAGCACCAATTGGCTTCACCGCATACGCTATCCTCTGTTGTCAACAAAGACTGACGTTGCAACGCAATTCAGGCTCAGCACTGGGCTTACAATTTCTCAAGTGTACCTCCCAATCCCATGAGGCATGAAGGCTCGTTCTGAATTCCACTCTAGTAGAAATTAAGATCAGTGTATCCATACGGGTTGATGTCGGTGTACCCATATGAATAGGGCAGCAATTCCTCGATGTCGAGTTGCGAGCTTGAAGAACTCATCTTCTGTATCCGGCTGTGATTGATGGACTCTACTTCTGCACTGAACATGCTGTACACAGGTCTATGGTCAGAGAAGCGCGACTCTCCCCGGACATAGGATAGTTGGCTAAGGCCTCTCCCGTACCACAAAATACGGTCGCACCTGTACAAACAGATCACTGAGTTTCCTTTCTAACTGTACATAATCTGGCAAAACATTATGCAATGCAACAATGTGCTTTAAATTACCATACCATGCAGGTGTTCTCTTCTTCTCCTTCTGATTCATGTCTTCCCCTGCATATTTGTCAGAGTTATTCGAGTATTTGTATGTCGGCGGGAAGTATATCCTCCCCTCATTCCACCCGGGGAAGACGCGGCCGCCTCTTTGCTCGCTCCTCAGCTGAAACCACCGGCATTTCATGCCTACTCATCAGAAGTCTACTTGACCTTTTGGCTTTGTAACATTAGGTAGGTATGTGCACTGTGTTCATGAGTGAGTTGTTGCTAAGCTCTCACCTGATCTTTCTCTAACAATGCTTTCCAGTCGCGCATCTCCACAAGGGCCTTCACTGCCCGGTAAGAAAGCGCTATCCGGTAATTCAGGTCCCCAAGCCAAACGATTCGACTATGCAGGAAAACAATATTTCATAAGAAAATGCAACTGCAAGTTGCTATGAAAATTCCTATGAGCTCAAACTGATCTGCATTGCTTACTCATGCTCTAGGACAGTTTCAGCCGATCTTTCATATTGCCCATAAACCATTGGAAACCTGGTTTTTCTCAGGATTTCCATGACATCAGAATTTCGGCGGTGCTCGTCGCCGTCCTTGTGCCCTGATGTCAGGTGACTGCAGACGAAGCAGAAGCTCGTTTGGTGCAATAGCATGCTAACGGAAATCGAGCCCTGGAAAATAAACCCTTAATTTCTCATCGATCGAGTTCCAAAGCTACCAAAAGTGTAATGTTTTCCTCGAAATTCACTCATGTCCTCACCTTGTTTCCAAGATACCCCATCAATCCTCTGCCGACACAAGAGACCTTGAGATTCCGTATGTCACTCTTTATTTCTCTCCTAGCCCAAACCATGAGGAACAACCCAACCATTTGCTTGCTTGCAACAAGGCAGTACCTACCAGGTTTTCACCAAAGAACAAGAGCACTAAATCTCATCAAAACAGAGGTGCAATTTGGAAAAAAATAATTCAAAGGGATATACTCCAGTTTAATTAGCCATGAATGGACTGAGCTGAATACTATTTTTACCTCGTGTGGCCAGCAGCCGTCCCATTGGTTTCTTCCACGTACGGCGGCGCATTGCCGTACCCATACGACATCGGCGAGAACACCGTGCTGGGCGACTCGCCGTCGTTGTTCTCGTCCTCCCACCGGTGGTAGTTGGCTTGGTAGTCGCTCGGCCTGCTGCCGTACATGACGCGGTCGTTGACGCTGTACCGGCGGTCGAGCCTGGGGGCGAGGATGTCGCCCTCCATCCTCAGGCTCCGGCTGCGCCCGGCCTGGAATGACCGACGGTGGAACAAGGACGGGTTGTCCCGCCCCGACGACCCTTGGAA
>NW_024115725.1:0-7271 GCF_003073215.2 Triticum urartu
GCGGCGGCGCGGGCGCTGGGCCGGTTGGGCTTCGGCCCAGCCGATCCGAAGATTTTTTTTCTTAAATAAATTCCGCCAAAACGAAAAAATCCTAAATAAATAAAAATAAAATTATAAAAATGCCAAAACAATTTTCACCATCTAAATAAAATATCTAGAACATGGTGAACATTTTCTTGGCCTAAAAATGCAATTTTGAAAAACGCATATTTTTCTAATTCAAATAAAATAGCAATAAAATCCAAATAAAATTATTTATTTGATTTTAACATTTTTCCTCCAATATTTATTTTATTTTGGAGAAGTCATATTATCTCCTCTTATTTATTTTTATTTTGGGAATATTATTTGGAGAGAAAAATAATTAAAACCAAATTGATCCGCTTTTCAATATTTGAGAAAAAATTCAAATATGAAAATAAATGAAATCCCCAACTCTCTCCATGGGTCCTTGAGTTGCTTAGAATTTCTAGGATCAAAACCAAAATGCAAACAAAATATGATATGCAAGTGATGACCTATGTATAACATTCCAAATTGAAAATTTGAGACGTTATAATTATCGTTTGTCAGATACATGTGATTGAGATCACATTGATACCGAAATACGGATACAAATGTAGAGGACAAAACCAGTAACAAGGACAATCAATAGTGATCAAAGAGTTGATCACAGGGGTATAATATCTCACCTTGGGTTTGTAATGTGTAGTTAACGCCTAGTCGCTGCAAACATAATAACTTCAGTTCTTTTTCCTCGGCATCACTACTCCTAAAATACAAGAGTTCTAAGACAAAAAGAACAAGGTACTTCAAGAATAGACAGACAGGAAGAACAGAGTGAACTGCCAACTCGAATCTTTATAAGTAGAAGAGATAGAAAAGATTCCGGATCTAGAAGATGATAACATCTATCTTTCGATCAGAGATTACAATGCCATCAAAATTCGGTGCAATTATGATAGATTCATTGGTAGTAAGTGTACAACTCCGCAAACACAAAATTGCTTCTAAGAGTAAGACAAGACACTCCAAAATTCCAGGACTCCCTCAATGATCCAATCTACCCCGACATCAAAATATATCAATGTAGTATGTTTTGACATAAGAGCCTTGTCCTATGTCATCTCAGGGTATCAGTCAGAAGAGAACCATCAGGCGTACAACTGCGCCAGATCGTCTTCATATGTCTTCCTGATCACCTCCCTCTTGAGTTTGAGCGCAGCCGTGACGAGGCCCGACTCAGGGGTCCATGGATCTGGTATCAGCTTGACTTTGGCTGGTGTCTCGAACTTCTCCAGTCGTGCTTGCTTCGCAGCCTGGAGTACAGAAAATGGATGTCAGTACTGGAAAGTGTTGTCCCAACAGGATGCAGGATTTGCCTGACTGCAACTCTCAACTTGCTCTTGGACTAGAGGATGCAATTATCTTTGATGGAAGGGTGTGTGCATGTATGGTCAATGTTTATAGGGAAGTTGCAACCACAAATGCCTTCACTACTCTTTACAATAGTAAAGATCTAAGTGCTTCTGAAAGACATGCTCGATGATGTATGATGGCTTTATTGGGAAGAAACTGTAACAAAGCAAATTACATATAAAGTCATGTACTATATCCTCAAAATATATATACTCTTGTTTCTCTTCTTTTCTTTCAAAGACTAATAAGATGAACTTAGAAACAATGCTAAGGTATGTCATGGATGGTAAATATGTATGTTTGCTAGTTTGCATTTAAATACACTGGGAGAAGTACTGAGTCAAGTATGATCTATGTGTAATGGAAACCCAAAAGCTAACTAAGGTCAACACAGAAACAAACCTTTGTTAAAGATTCAAGCACTTCTACAACAGCCTCTTGCTTCTGGCACAAATCAGCAAAATCGGTGTATGCAAGTCCTTGCTGCAATGCCCATCTTTCAAGCTCATTCTGTGCTGCTACCACAAGTGCAACACAGTAACTGTGAAAAGGATCGGCATGGATCATGATGTTCTCAACATATGGGCTCATAGCCAACGCAGCTTCCACCTGTGTCATCCAATCAGTTAATATAAGTGCTACCAGAAACTTATCTCACCAGAGCAAGAATATTTCTTACCTTCCCAAGAGATACGTATTCACCATGTTGAAGCTTCACGATATCTTTCTTGCGGTCAATGATTTCAAGGCAGCCATCTGGATGGAAACGCCCTATGTCTCCAGAATAGAACCATCGTAGACCTCTTTCATCATCCTACACAAGATATATGAGGCGTGTGTTAGATCAATTATTATTGTGAAAGAGAAGTCGTTACTCATTAGTGATGATGTATGATTTGGTGTGTGAGATCAGTAACAAGTTGACAACATACCTTATAGACTTCACTTGTTTTAGCTTCATTCTTGAAATAGCCTTTAGTTACATTGGGACCTCCGATGACTATCTCCCCCCGAGGCATTGGTGAATCCGTTGTTAAGTATCCCCCTTCAGCCCAGTCAATCAACTGGAAGGTACAGTTGACATTGTGTCAAGAATTGTGAGGTAATAGGTCAGATATCCCATTAAGTAACAGGTCAAGGAAGAAATGCCAAAGCATAAACTATTGTATCACAAAGAAGAAAATTAACAACTTAATTCCTCTCGTTAAGAAATATCTTCAATATATTGGACTTGTCAGTATCAAAATTTGGATACATTGGCCTTGTCAGATATCAAAATTTGGATACATTGGCCTTGCCAGATATCAAAATTTGGATACATTGGCCTTGTCAGATATCAAAATTTGGATACACTGGCCTTGTCAGATGTCAAAATTTGGAAATAGTAACCATATACTTCCTCCGTTCCTAAATATAAGTCTTTTTAGAGATTTAAATACAAACTACATACAGATGTATATAGACATACTTTAGAGTGTTGATTCACTAATTTTGCTCCGTATGTAGTCCATGTTGGAATCTCTAAAAAGACTTATATTTAGGAGCAGAGGGAGTAAGTTGTAGGAGTGGGAAGAACAGCTTTGATGTCAAAAATGGGTCCACCTCAAATGCTGAAAAAATGAGCAAAATTGTTATCTAACCTTAATATATGAACAAGGTAGTGGAGCACCAACACGGCCAACAGATGTATCATCATACTCAGAAAACGTTCCTCCAGCACAAGTTTCAGTCAGACCATACCCTTGGCCTATTGGAGCCCTGAAATTGAATAAGCCTATCAAAATACGGGACTTAAACATGCTGAAACAAACAAACATACAGTATTGTCATTGTAACTAGGGTAGTTGGAAAGTTTCCAGTAACAGCATGAATGATGGTTACATAATCTTACCCAAGGCATATATTGATAAATCTCTGAGTGTCTCCGGACAGAGGTGCTCCACCTGAGAGTACAAAGCGAATATTTCCTCCCAATATTGCACGCACCTTCGTGAAGACAAGCCTGTCCCACAACAGTTTCTCTACTCCCCATGCACCAAGCCAACTTCCATTGATAGCAGCAAGTCGGCGGCTATATCCAATGTCAAATAATTTCTTCGCTACACCACCCTTTGCATCCACCTAAAACCATCTCGG
Organism: Triticum urartu; assembly: GCF_003073215.2. Classification (NCBI taxonomy): domain Eukaryota; kingdom Viridiplantae; phylum Streptophyta; class Magnoliopsida; order Poales; family Poaceae; genus Triticum; species Triticum urartu. Next base: position 3,556 of record NW_024115725.1, read on the forward strand.
TGTAAAGGCTAGTAGTCAGTAAAACAAATGAGAGTACAAGATCCAGATAGCGTAGTGGGAAATACCTTTTTTCTCACACCATCACGGACACGATCAAGTATAGCAGGTACAGCAGTCATCAGTGTCGGCCTCAGTGCAGAAGCATCGCCTAGGGTCCCCTTCTTTATTTTGCTTGATGTATCAGTCAGGGTCAAAGCTGATCCATATCCAATGGAGGCCCCAACAGCAGCCATAAGTGTCTATAAATCATAATATTTGCAGACAGAGAATTAAATAATGAACAAAAATATTAATATATTGAAATGATATCCAACAGTTACCTCAGCTGCCAACTCAAGAATGTGCGCCAGTGGGAGGTAGGCCATGTATATATCCTTTTTGCCAAGTTCAGGCACAATGGTCATAACTGCTGAAAGTGTAGCCAGGACATTGCGGTGGGTCATCATAACTCCCTGCAACACCATATGAGGTATATATTACTCCCTCCGTTCACAAATATAAGATGTTCTAGATATTTCAATATGGACTACATATGGACTGAAATGAGTAAACAAACACACTAAGATGCGGCTATATACATCCGAATCAGAAATAAGTGAATATCTTATACTCCCTCCGTCCCAAAATAAGTGTCTCAAGCTTAGTACAACTTTGTACTAAGTTAGTACAAAGTTGAGACACTTATTTTGGGACAGAGGGAGTATTTGTGAACGAAGGGAGTAGTTCATAGCTGAAGATATGGTTAAACAAGAATAGAAAGGGCCTTTTGAGTCATGCAGAGAAAAACATATTTGCAGAATAATGTCGAACCTTGGGCAATCCAGTGCTACCACTTGTGTACATTATCACCGCAACATCAGATGGGAGAGGCATGTTTGCATCAACAGGTGCTTCAGCTCCCAATTTACCTACTTCCTCAAATGACTTAACTGACCAGCTAGTGCTGTTTTGAGCTATAGAAACTTCAGCCGAGATGCCTTCCTCATTGATGTAGATCACACGCTTGACAGTGTCAAGTTGCCAACCTATATCAATCAACTTCTTTAATTCCTTCCGGCCACATATTACAGTAGTGACCTCAGTCTGTAGAGCAAAAGAGGGGAAATAAATAAATGTAAATCAAACAAAGAGTTAATTACATGCAGCAATAATCTTGGGAGTGTGCTAGCAATTGCTGAAAAGTATTTGTTGCATATCTACAACGAAAATGCTACAAGAGGTCTATACTCTATAATTGCTGTCTATATAAGCAGACAACATGAATGAAGAAAAACTTAACTAGGAGTAATTGTACAACATACTGAACACAAAGTGACAGTACTAACCTCATTTAGTGAGTGGCATAGTGCTTCCTCCCCCAATGAGGAATAGATGGTGACAACTGTTATGTTTTGTCTGAAGCATGCCTTGCAAATACAAAAATAGTAACTTCGAAATTGAGTACAATGACCAGAGTTCAACATACAATGAATAGCTACCAGAATGAATGTTTGTGCAGACGAACCAACTTCGAATTGGTATAGAAGTTAAGTAACACAATCCAACCAATAACTTAAAAGCACATATAAAAAAACTCTCTATGCCTACTTGTATTACTGGAGAGGTTAATGTCCTAGAATCTCATTTAAAAGGGTTGAGCATGGACATTTCTCATTATTATTTTCTCAAAATTAAAATTTCGTTGGTCTGTGCACATGCTGGCTTGGGAACAGTTATAGTGAAACAGAGATAGTACTATGAATATATTTATTATCATTTGGTGTATATACTCTCTCTTTTAAATAAAAGAGGTACGACCTGTATCCCAAGTCTCATGCATCACATGAAATCTGCCACCACAACTACCATTATCATCCGGTCATGCATCATAATAATGAAACATTGGGCTAGCCATTGATAAATATGAAATTTCTATCCATGCATAATAATAATGAAACATTGGGCCAGCCATTGATATCTATGAAATTTCGGTCCTCACTTTACATGAGAATGCAAAAGCAAAGAACATATGGTGACAGGATATCCTTTTTGTAGTTGATACTGCTTATAGAGAAATTTTGGCAGTGAGCAGCACTTGGACTCACTGCGTAGCTAGAGAGGAAAAGATGCCTCGAGAATTCATTTTGGATTCGCAGTCCGTGTATAATTCACTTTGCTATGCAGGAACCCTGACTAATTTATGATTTTTTTGCACACAGATGTGTTCACGATATAAAGTGGACCAGTGACCACAATTTACGTAACCAAAAGTAAGAACCTCATGTAGTACCGCATGAAGAAACCAAAATGCATGGATTGATCTATCTATTGCTTGAAGGAAAAAGAAAAGGGATTACCTGCAGTGCAATCTGCCACTCAGCCTGTGTCTCGGCAAAAATAGCAACACGCTCATTGTCCTGGCGACCTAAATTGACCAATCCTGAAGAAAAGTTGCAAACACTCTTGAAGGCCTCAGCGTAACATTTCCACTCGTACTCCCCCAGATGAAGCTTCTCAAAGGACCTCCCATCAGGTGATGATTCTATTTCCCTTGAAATGAGCTTCCTTGTGCCAAGGAGGGGCATGTAGAGATACTCTTTGCAAGCATGCTCAAACAGCTCAGCAAGTGTGTTGACCCCTTCCCAGTGTGTTTCAACAGGGCGTTCAAACCGATGGTTGCGGATCGCATAGCCAGGCTCTCCACCAACATCAACTGGCACACCCCTCTTATTTTCAACCTTTCTCCTTTTCTGGAGCAGAAGAGAGACCGCAATGGGCACAAGAAGGCCAACAAAATAAGGATTCATACTTGTTCAAGGGCGACCTGACAGCTATATACTAGCTTATGGGAGGAAGGCTACAGATTAAAGATGCCTTGAAGAGAGAACCCTGAAAAATATAATTTCAGGCTGTAAACAAAAACTGAAAATCCAGTACGGATTGTATATAATGCAGATTCTTTGCATACAAGGAGCTAATTGCATGTTAGATTGTTAGCCTTATTTATCTGTTCAGGTCCATTGTATAACCAATCCAATAACAAATGGAATATCAACTGGCAAAGTATGAAGCATTTAAGCAGTCTGGTAAAGTAAGATCATTCATAAAGATGGCCACCTGAAATGCAAAGCTTTTGCATGTTCTCTAAAAGCGCTGGTATGCGCACTTGCATAGTAGCATACAAAGCATGCATCAAAATTAGGTGTAAAAAATTGTGTATGCTCCTTTTTCCTTCTGCTAATCAGTAAGCAATCAAATCTCCTGATTGGTTTCCAAACAACATATATATGAGAGCTGTGACGTAGAGCAAGAAATACAACTAATTCTGCAGTCATCAAAAGTACCATCTGATAGAGTAAGAAATTAAAACCTAGTAGAATCTGGCCGCGCAACTGCACGGATGTACTCCGCTAGTTTGGGGCAGAACTGAAAAGGGATACACTAATATTTGTAGTATTGTATGTCTTCAACGCGAGGTGATAATAATGCTGTATACGGCGTAACAATGCGATGCAATGCGATGCGATGCGATGCACAAGGAACCCATTCCCATGAGGCGCTGAAACCTACGAAATCTAACAAAAGTGTGCTCGGATTCTCTAGATTCCACGACCACGAGCGTTCGTTGCGATGTGCGGAACGGAGGGTGCGTACCTTCTGGAGGGGTGGGGGGTGGGGCGCAATGGCGCGTGGAAGCTTCTGGAAGGGAGGGGGCGAAGGCGTGACGTCAGGCGGGG